>NC_081415.1:559137649-559437649 GCF_030272615.1 Cryptomeria japonica
GGCCCCATTGGAACTGTGTCTGCACTTCTATCACTGTTGTATACATAAAAGTAAGTGAATTTTTGTTTTTTGCATGATTTCAAATGATTGAATTGTTATTTTTATTAGTTTTTTATTTTTGCATGGTTTCAAATGATTAAATTGTGATTGTTTAATAGTGTGATTCCAAAAAATAGTGATAAGATGCATACTTATGGTTATTTATTTATTTTTGAACTTTTCTTTACATATATATGTAATATGATTCTATTTAGGTCAACCGATCTCAACCATGGGAAAGAACAAGCGAGGAATGATTGAACAATGAGAGGCTCAAAAGGAAAGGCAAAGGCAGCGTATGAAGAAATTGCATGACATAAGAACAATGGGAGAAGAAGGTATGTCTACCTCAACATCTCAATTCGATTTACCAAATGAATATAATGCACCTAATGCAATTGAAGAAGAAACATTTGATAATTTACCGTTTGAACCTAATGGAATTGAAGAAGAAACGTTTGATAATTTACCGTTTGAACCTAATGCAATTGAAGAAGATACCGCATTGAATAGTCAATTAAATGATGAACATATTACACCTTCTCTACTTGATGAATTGAATGTACATAATGCACTGATGTTAACGCCTCCTAGAATTATTCATAGGAAACCAAAGTATCTAATTGACATTGATAAGAATATATTGAAGTCAATGTCCAATAAAATGAATGAACGAACTTGTAGGAGAATGGTTAAAATAATATGGCAAAACAATTTTAAAAACTTAAATCAAACCACAAGATGTCAATTAATTGTTCAAATGATTAAAATTTGAATTTTAGAGAGACAATGAAAATTCTAGGCCTAAGATCATCTGAAAATAACAGTGAAAGAACTATTGTTAGAAATCTATTTGATGCATATCAATATATTGGTTCAAAATCACATAGTAAAGATTCTAATGCTACTCGACGTGTCATTACATCAACCATAATGAGCAAGAAAATAAAAAAAGATCGTTTGATAAGCAAAACAAGTAAGTCATTGAACGTTAGTAGAATGACATTAAGTAAAGCATTAAAGAGGCAAGAACAAATAGAGGAACCTAACAATAATTCTCTTTGGGCATTCTCAGGTAGACTACCACACAAAGACAAGGTTGTTGTAGATGCACTAAAAACATTAATTAAAAATTTTTGGCATGACAACACAAGAGTATCACCCAACCAAAGAGATGTTGTTAGAAGGTGAGTTGGGTCTAAAAATCATGAGCCACATGCAAAACACTATTTGGATATGACTCAAACTAAATTTTATGAAATATTCCTTCAAAAGTTTCCTCAAATAAAAATTTCTCAAAGATTTTTTGAAATGGCAAAACCTTTTTATATTAAGATTAATCATGTACGCACCACGTGTTGTGATAGGATGCATATTGAATTTTCCATGCATTATGGTATTTTTCGTCATATTTGTTCTACTTTGCACACTAACGATGTTTTGCAGGAATGTAATATACAAGCACCTCCTAAGTCGGCAAGAGAATTTATTTCAAGTGTGTTATGTAATAGACATGATGGTTGCATTTATTATAAGATGCCTTGTTTGGAAGGTTTTTGTGCTATATGTGGTGGTTTGCAACGTTGACCAAGATGCATACATTTGGAGAGCACACATGAAATTGTTACGAAACTAGTTTCTTTTGGAAAATACAAGACAGTCACATATGGAGTTAAAGATGGAAAAGATTTGAAGAGATGTGAGCTAGTGAAAAATGATATATGTGTATCTCAATTTATGAAAATGTTTCAAAAGAAACTAGTTTATGAGTACATAATGCATACACATAGATCTCGATGGTTAGATGAGCAATTCAAGTTGTGTAAGGACACATTTCCTCTTGGCACCATTGTCTCTATCATTGATTTTGCTGAAAATTATACTCTACAACCTCAAAATGAAGTGCAATCCATGTATTATCACTCGACACAAGTTTCTATTTTTGTACACATAGCATCCATGCATGCAGATGATAGCAGAGAGGAGGATAGAAAGGTTGTAAGAGAGTATCACTTCTACATAAGTGATGATCGTACTCATTCATCAGAGTTTGTACAAGGATGCTTTAAAGTTTTCTATGATAGTTTAAGGGAAAGGAACATATGATACAACCGACACTTAATATGGTCAGATAATTGCACCGCACAATTCAAGAATGCAAGGATGTTTTATTGGCTGACAAGGATGCATGTGACAAGCGGTGTACAACATTTTTGGAATTTCACTGAGGCTAGACATGGTAAGGGAGAGCACGATGGTGTAGGAGCATGTGTGAAAAGAGCCCTAGCCAGGGAAGAATTGAAGTACGAAGGTGGTGCTGAGTTGGTAGATGCAGAAACAATTGTGCGATGGTGTAAGTCTACGATGGGTCCAGGTAATCCAGGTACATCATTGGTTTGTAGATATTTTTGGTTGATTACTGAATCTAACATTGAAAACTATCTAGATTGTTGTACAATTGCAGGATCGAGTGACATGCACTCATTTATGAGTTCAAATTCAAATTCACTGGTAATTTATATGAGATAGATGGTATGTTTTTGCTCTTCATGCATGTATTGTTTGTGGGAAGAATGTGAATCAGAAGAGTGGGTTGAGGAGCCTCACGCAACCCCATGGGATCACACAGATCGACCGTATAAGTCGTGGATTGGAAGAAACGGTCTGTCAAATTTTGACAATTTTTTGGACTCAGGGCACTTGAGAGATCTCACTAGTAGGGTATGACTCTTGACATTCTGGTGCTTTGGGATTCATGACAGGAGCATGCCTAGCATAAACAGTCCCACTCGGACGCGCTCATGACGTCGGTTTGTGCACACGAGGAACAGAATCAATTCTAGCCAATCTTGCAACTTTTCCTTGCAAGTAATTGACGATTTTTTGAGTAGGCGAAAAAATGCTACTAATTGAAAATGGCTTTGAGCCGTCGAAAACTGAGATAAGCCATTGTAGAGGAGCCTCACATGACCCCACGGGATCAAACAGATCGACCGTATGTGTCATGGATTGGAAGAAACAGTCTGTCAAATTTTGACAATTTTTCGGACTTAGGGCACTTGAGAGATCTCACCGGTAGGGTATGACTCTCTATGTTCTAGTGCTTTGGGATGCACGACAGGGGCATGCCTAGCGTAAACATGCCCACCCGAACGCGCTCGCGATGTCGGTTTGTGGATTGGAAGAAACAGTTCATCAAATTTTGACAATTTTTTGGACTAAGAGCACTTGAGAGATCTCACCGATAGGGTATGACTCTCGACGTTCTAGTGCTTTGGGATGCACGACAGGGGCATGCCTAGCATAAACATGCCCACTCGGATGCGCTCGCGATGTCAGTTTGTGCACACGAGGAATAAAATTTGACCATTGCAAGCATGAGGGTGCTCTCGCACCAAACACATTGTTGTTTAAATTCATATTGTCGATTTTTGTTGTTTATATTCATATTGTTAATTACATATGCAAATATTCATTTAAATTTATAAAAGGGCAGCCACCAAATACAACGAATACACAATAATGAACTAAATACAAGGAGTTTTGTACGGTTAATTCAACATTTTAGAAATTTTATCAAATCATATTCCACGATTGCAATGCTTTATATCATATATTTTTGTTGTTTATATTCATATTGTTGATTACATATGCAAATATTCATTTAAATTTATAAAAGGACAACCACAAAATACAACAAATACAAAATAATGAACTCATTACACATTTATTGGATCGAATATCGATATTTTTATATATAAAAAAAGGCATGTCTGCCAAGTCAATACAAGTATTACAAAAATGTGGCATATGCCATGTCCAAATCGATATACAATAAAAATGTAGAATATATCTACATGTATTGGTCATTCTATGACCAAAACTAACACTATATGATCCTAAACTTCTGGTGGATCATCAAAATCAAGCCTCTTCGGCACAGTACGCGGCTCTGTAGATCGCTGCAAAACCACAATTCAAAAGCCAAGTTAGAATTCTTTTGTAGAAAATAGTTCACAATTGACATCATAACTATGCATTTAACTTTAATTCCTTTGCAATTGAAATGTAGATTACCTCATCGGCTGATCCAAGAGCTAATGTCTTCGCTCTCCTCTCCTTGTCACTCTTAGGAGTTTTCTTGAAGACATACTTAAATGGATCCATGTTATGGTCGTACTGCGAAGGAGTCTATTGTAGATTAAATGTATAATTAATACAATGTACTAACATAAATATATCAAAAACACTTAAAAGCTATAATATAGAGAACAATGGCATACCTATGCCTCAGATGCTTCTCCAATGGACTAAGGATGGCTCACCATCGATGTAGAAACGGTCGCTATTACCTATACAAAAAATGTACAAAGATTAAATACAATTAATATAATGATAAGTATTGAAGGTTGAAAACAATTAATTTTACATATCAAACAAAAGTGTATCGGATCCTAATATGCTTCTCTAGTGCAAGGAGGAGGGTTTGTCATTGATGAAATAGGTATAAATATTTGTTGTATGAAAAAAATATAAGATTATAATATATCAGAAGTTCACATGTACGCGTGCATATAATCATGAAATCAAGAAAATAAAGTAGAAATACATACCTCCACCCTCTCTTGATTCACAAGCGAATCAGGTGCATTCAACATATCTACAAAGCTCAATGGCCGTTGTACATTTAAAATAGACAAAAAACACTAATCAATTTACAAACCCCAACTAATACTTGATTTCAACATTTTCAAACAATTGTACAACTAAAAATGTGTTCAATTACCTTCTTCACACATTTTGGCGTCTTCAAGATATTCTTTTTCTTCGGACGAGCCTTAGACGCGGAGGGGGTGCCCTAAAAACAGAAAATTAACATGAGATATTAGTACAGATAATAAATTAAACATAATTTTAAAAATCTAAAATGAAATGACTTGCATATTCCATCAAAACAATACATAAAAAGAGTTGTACAAAATATGATACCGTATAGCCTTGTAGGCCAAAATCGATCGCTAACAGCGTGATGTCATCAATCTGGGACATTTCGTCCCCTGTCAACATCTACAAACCAGAAATTGGACCAAGCATTAAAGATAGTTAGTATATCTTGTATTTTTTTGAATTCAAAGTGTACTATTCTATTTTAACATGTTACAAAATTTATACCTCAAGCATCAAAGTTGCAGCTGTGGTAACTGGGGGAGGTGTATGGGATACCGCTGTTGCATCCTGAAATGCATATTATTTGTCTCAATTTAAATCGATGTATAAATGAAAATTCATTTATGTAATTACAAAATTAAAGTGACTGATAAATAAAATGTTATGAATTCAAATCAACACACCTGTGTCTGTGGCTCATGGGCAAAAACCATGTCCATCAACTCATCTGTCAGCGCGACATCCTCAACCATGTGAGCCTAACATCTACAACCGCAAATCGTGCATAGATGATATGAGTATCCATCTACACCGGCTGCATCATCTATCCTCGAGCATATCCCTGAGCAACTGACACACATATGCTCGATGGGCTCTCTGTCACCCTCTAATGACTCATCATCCAATACAATAGGGTGTGTTAATGATGTCCCATGTTGGATGATGGCAGCAGTCAATGTTGTGGCCGCCTGAAGAGTCTGTAGCTCCATCGACTCTTTCAGCTCTAATGGGACAGCCTGATGCACCTTGGGTTTGGGTGCTAAGGGGCGGTGACTCTCCGTGGCTAATCGCCTACGAGCTCCAGGTCTATCTTGGGCAGAGCCACCACCTCTACCATGAAACTCTCTCATGTCAAAATAATTTGGGCACACATTGAGCACAAACTCACAATATATTTTTCTCAAAAAATATAATGGCACCTCATAATTATTACAAGGTGGATCGTCAAAGACCATCCACCACCTTTGCCAAAAAGGATTCTTCATCTGCACATTAGTACACCAATGTATGGGAAACCTCTTTGCATTAGGAAGTAATGACTGACTAGTTTTGGGGTCAACAAAAAGGGCACATATTTGTTGTTTATAAATATTTTTGTTTTTAACTCCATCGTATGATAGCCCATTGGCATAGAATTGACGACACCTATCCCTAAAGCTTCCCCATTTGGTAATTTCAGTGGAAACAGCTATGGCACCACTAGCTAATGTTTCTAGGCTAGTGGCAAGGGATTGATGATGGTCAAGTTCAGAAGTTTTCAATTTTACAATCAGTCTATTGATTTTGGATGTATTTTGCCCTAACTGATTAATTAATTCTTCCTATGTTTCGGCTATGCGGTCAAAAGGAGGAATTGGAGGTTGTTCTTGTGTGTTTTCAAGAGGTGCATTTGGTTGTTCTTGTGGGTTTTCAAGAGGTGCATTTGGTTGTTCTTGTTCTGGATTAGAAGAATCTGGTTTTTGAAACAAAAAATGAAAAAACCTAATCAAAATTAATGAAATTAAATTCAAAATGTAAAACAAATTGCATAAACCAGAAAGAAAAACAAAAAAAAACAAAAACTAACCTTGATCCATAGCCTGAGGACAAATTCCGCACCCCGTTCGCAGTTTAGCTTAAAAAATGGGAAAAAAAAGAAAGTAAAAAACGCACTTTTTGGGTAAATGAGGACCCAGTTTTTTTTTAAAAACTTTTTTCATCAAGCACCGCGTACGTGGTTTTACTAGGATTATTAGCGTGCTACCTTTTCTAGGCTCAGGAAGAACAAACCTAAGCGCGTACACGAGAATTTGAAATTTTAAAACCGCGTACGCGCTGCCTGTTTTCCAATTTTTTTTGGGTGGTGTCCACTTTTCTGACCACCATCTTTGTGCACACGCCCTTAGATCCTTCGTCCACCACAGGGCCTTTAAGCTTAAGGAGCTTAGGGTCCTGAGCCTTACACTCAAATATAATATGACCCGCCTTGCGACATTTCTGAAAGAAAAGTGTGGCATTTTCATAGACCAATGCCTAAGTCCAACTTCCCATCTTAGACAAGCATAAAAAAGTTAGGAAGGTTCTTACTAATCGTTGCCTGGATGCAAAATCACACATAAACTAGTCTGGATTTTGTTCTAGTTATCTCATCCATATCCACAAAGTGCCCAAAGGTGTTACCAATCCATCTGAAGACAGAGTCATCCCAATATTCAAGTGGGAGTCCAGGAAGGCATAACCAAACCAAAGCTAACTTATGAAGGTTAGCAGCTGAGTCAAAACTAGCCTTCCACCTACAGAGGGACATGTTGCATTTACCATAACACTAGCAGCCAGAGGGAACCATAATAACATCCTCTTCAACAATAAATTTAAAAAGGAAGAGTACCCCAAGCATAGCACTAACAAAGACACTCCCCTTTAGTTTCCACTTGTCCACTATCCATTTCCTAACCATCTCCATAGTGGGACGTAGAGAAAAAAAATTCCCCACCAAAGTATTACTCATATTGAGCAAAATACGGTCCATTATTTTGTTGGGGAGCTCAATAGTTGTGTCTTCCTCAGTTTGTATACAAATAAGGTTCAAATTGGGGTCCACCTCCCTTGGAGAATTGCCAACCAGCGCGTTTTTCCAGCCTTTGGTAGTCATGCTATCAACAGGGGTCCCTTTATCCCTACCATCATCATGAGCGACATAGTCCTTAGAGTTGGGGATGAAGGTCACCACCCAGTCCTGACCCTCCATAGTTCCTGGACAGACAGTAGGCGCTTCCTTCAAATCAACCGAAGAAGGGAGGGCCCCTTTAAGAGTGACAGCTTTCGAAAGGGCAGGAGGAGCAGTGACAAAAATTGTCAGCACCAAAGATTCCAGAGGGGGTTCAATCGGAGGGGGCGAGAAGGCCTCCACCCAAGGCAACCACCATGGGCAAAAAGAGTTCAAATTCAAAAATCTTGCAAAGCAAGAAAGTTGCAAAGCACCATCCAATATCGAGCAATCTTGTTAGTCAAAAGAGATCTTCATGCCTAGATCATGTTTCTCCCTTGTACTTGGCTTAATACTCCCATGAATCCCTTATTCACAAAGGTCAACAACAAAAACTCATTTTATGTTAATTGTTAAAATGTTTCTTATTAATAATATTTTTTATTTTGCTATTTTTTAAAATTTTAGTGACATTTCATTTGCCAAATGATGTATCCATTTGATTACTTGAAAAAAAAAATCTATTTTATTAAGAAAACTTAAGGTAAATGTTAGTTTCATGTGGGAATGAAGAATACTATCTTGAATTTTTTTTTAAAAGGGATCACAAAAAATTAACAAAATATCTAAAAAAAAATTTGAAAAAAAAAATGAAATATATTTTGTAAAGACAAAATACTACCAAATTGGACAATTACGAAGTATATTCACATATAATATTATTTACACATTAAATTTATATATAAACTTATTTTCTCCCAAAATCCCAGTTCAATAATCCCTAAGCTATAATTCACATGATAATGAAGCCCAATTTTACACGCAATATGCGAAAAGCAACAGCCTTGACTAAATAAAGTTAGCGACCACTTTTACCATCTTAACAAGATCCCCACGCTCGCAAAACATTCATTACCTCTAATCACACACCCATTTTTTTTATAGATGCTCTTGATTTTAAAATACAGAGATTCAACTCCGCGTTATCCAACAGATGCGTCACAATTGTCTTAGAAAACGAAGAACTTGACGAAACATGGCCTCACATTACCTTGGGAAGACAGGATTCTGAAAGGATTCCAAAAGGGAAGAAAATGCAGGTCGACTACAGTGCAAAATATCCACACTTGTTCTGTATCGTGCTCTTGTTATGCATTGTTCGCAACGCAGCGACAGATCTGTTTCTATGCAACGGGTATAAATCTACAAACCCAAAATTTGACAGTAATTTGAACACAGTTCTCAATAATCTTGTAAACGATACATCAATATCGAACGGTTTCAATACCTCTGTTTCCGGCCAAAGACCAGACAGAGTTTATGGTCTCCTCCAATGTTGGGGAGACACAACGGTGGAGGAATGTCTCAGCTGTTCACAAGAAGCAAATAACAGCATTCGCGAGCTCTGTGGAAATGAATTAGGTGGTAGAACTTGGCAAGGCAAGTGCTACATTACGGTACGAGAATTTTTCCTTCATCGGAATACTAGATACAGACGCAAGAATTGATCACGAATTAGGGAAGGTCACAGATGACCCTGATGTGTTCAGTACGGCAGTTAAGGAGCTTTTCACTAATCTGTCAAATGAAGCCCTTCGATCCCCAATTCTATATTCTTCTGGATCAACAAATGCCTCTACATTTCATACCATATACAGTATGGTTCAGTGTTTGAGGGATTTAGCTTCTGTTGACGACTGCAAAATATGCTTAACAAATGCAATTCATGACTTGTTAAATAAGACTGTGACCACCAATGGAACTTTTCAGGGAGGAGTGGCTCGCTCCGGAAGTTGCTTTGCTCGTTACGAGACGTACTCACTCTTTAATAATCCTGCCCCTCCGACGCCCCCGCCTCCCCTCCAAGTCGTTTCTCCACCACCAGTTCAGCAGACCCCATCCTCAACTCCAACACCGAGTAATATGCATATGAATTTCTTTTTGAGCTAATATTTATTATCCTGGTTTTTTAACGAATTCCATAGAAGAGCAATATAATGGCAATATTTCATGGACTATGATAATGAAGCCCAATTCAACCATAGGCCATGCTGATAGATCCCATAAATAATGTAGCTGCTATCAATCTTGTTACTAGTTCACTTTAATTGTTCCTTGAAATCTTTTAAATGGCCAGAAGAGGGTTTATTTTGCTTTGTGAAGTTAACATACGTAGCATTTTATATGACTAAGCATTCAAATTAATCCCCGGTGCAGAGAAGTTTCCAAGCAAAACAGTTATAATTTTGGGTATTGTCACCGGCTTGTTGGTAATGTTACTGCTATGCCTGTTTGCAATCCGAAGAAAATTCAAGTCTGCAGTACTTTGGAGGCCAGCCATCTTAAATAAAGGTATTTTTGTGGTGAAATTCTATTGAATTCGACCTATATTTTTATCAACAAAATCCCTTGCGTTTGAGGGGATTCTTTCAAAGTCTACAAAGTTTCTCTTCATTATCCCCAAGTTGTGGTTAGGAAAACACTTTTGTAGTTAGACGCAAACTGTAATTTTGTCGCCTGTGTTTTACTTATCCAGAGAATCTAGATACAGAGTTAAACTCTGCAATCGGTCAGGGGCATGAAATAATCTTTAACTTGGAAAACATCAAGGCTGCAACTAAAAACTTCCATGATGACAAGAAGCTTGGAGAGGGAGGATTTGGCGCTGTATACAAGGTATACATAACCCAACGCGATTGTGTTTTCTTGTTTTGGACACCGATATTACATGTGCTATTAAATTGAAAGGTTATCCAATCTTTTGGACTGTTATAGCATTTTATTTTTATTTTAATAAAATGGATTTATATATTATCTTTCAATTAAATAATGATAGAAAATGGATAAGGTTTCGAAGCCCTACAAATCGGGCATTATACTTCTATTTTTATTTGATTTAACAGGTTTTTGTCCACGGTTCAGGATTTTTATAGATAATTATAGAAAATAATTATTTACACATTCATTATTTTACATATATTTGTTTAAATATTTACTCGAATATGTTATCTAAGAAAATTCACTCAAGATTGTCTAGTCTGCCAGCATAAAATGTTTGTAGCAGTAGTTTACTTAGAGATCTGGTCAATCTTACATGTTTACAGCGTGGTCTTAAGTATAAGGTTTATGTGCTTTCTCTTATGGCAGGGCACAATGCAGAATGGATTACAAATAGCTGTAAAGAAACTTTCTGTACAATCATCGCAAGGAAAAGAGCAGTTTCTAAACGAGGTTAAGCTGGTGGCAAAAATTCAACATCGTAATCTTGTTATTCTACTTGGATGTTGCGCAGAGGGATCAGAACGGTTGCTTGTCTACGAGTTCTTACCTAACAACAGCCTTGACAAAATACTATTTCGTATGTTTATTGTATATAAATTTAAAATGAGGGCCATCATACAATACTTGCTCTTCTCTACGCTAATCGATTGAAAGCCATAGAAAATTTGTTTTATTTCGAGTAATTTTTATTTATTATTTATTTGGATGCATGGATACAGATCCAGAGAAGGGCAAAGAGCTCAACTGGAACAGGCGTTTGAACATCATACTTGGAGTAGCCCGTGGGCTTCTATATCTGCATGAAGATTCTCAACTGCCCATCATTCATCGGGACATTAAAGCAAGCAACATTTTGCTCGATGATAAAATGGAGCCAAAGATATCTGATTTTGGCTTAGCGAGACTTTTCTGTCGAGACGAAACTCACGTTAACACAAGAGTTGCAGGAACTCTGTAAGAATCTAATAAGTTTGCCACCCTTATTTGTTTTTTAATTGCAAATTATTTTTAAAAAATCATTTTCTTTTACCTAGAAAGACACTTATTCAAGATTGTTGTCTACGTTGTATTCAGATCTAATAATTGTTCCCAATTATGCAGTGGGTATATGGCACCAGAGTATGCTCGAAGAGGTCAACTATCTATTAAAGCTGATGTCTATAGCTTTGGTGTTGTCATTTTAGAAATTATGTGTGGAAGAAAGAACACTGATACTGGATTGTCCTCTCAATTCCAAAGCTTGCTAGAATGGGTAAGACAAAAATAAGACCTGTTAACATAGTCTGTTTCTCAAATTTGTGTATCTTATGAAGATTAATACGCATCATTGATATGCAGGTATGGAGATCTTATAGGGGAGGAAATATTGTGAATGTGATTGATAAAGCAATAGTAGAAAGTTTCCCCAATGAGCAGATTTCAAGATGCATTCATGTGGGCCTTTTATGTACACAAGCAAATGCATGACTTCGCCCACCAATGGCTAGTGTGTATGCAATGCTTTCAAACCCTTCTGTGACCAACTTACCAGATCCTACAAAGCCTGCATATCTAAGTATTACACAAATAGAGGTCCAATCACAAACATCCACGTCAACATCAACATCTGCAAGCACAACTTCACCTGCCACTCATTTGGCGTATCCATCTATCAATGAAGTATCAAAATCAGACTTGGGTTCGAGATAATTCCACTTACTTTTTCTAGAATAAAATAAGCTAAATATCTTGCATATTAAACCTCACTTATAAATTACGAGATCTTGGTAATGAATCGAAATTTTCATTTTTTGGCTAGTGCTAAAGAAAAGATCTGTCATAAGGATGACCACAATATTTTGCCACTACTATACTTATCTTTTCTTTTTCTTTTTCATTTTTATTACAGTTACAAAGGAATGTATAAATTAAGGCTGGAAATTCCTCCTTATTTTTTTAATTGTATTGAAACGAATATAACATACTATATAATTTAATACTTTCTATATGAAATAATAAACAAACTGACAGTGCTATCTCTTTAGGAGATGGGTTGCACTGCAGCTGCAATCCCTACCAAAAGCTGCATGATAGTGCTATCTATTTAGGAGAGGGGCTGCACTGCAGCTGCAATCCCTACCAAAAGCTGCAAGCTGGGAGCAAAAGCTATATAGGAAATTGAATTTGTATGCAGTAGTTGAGAATCTACTGCAGATGTATACGTATGACTGTCTATGTAAATCTACACATAAACAACTCAGTTTGCAGAATAGGTTTTGATGCGTGTAAATTCCATCTCCCCAATCATTGTTAGCATCCTTCTAGCTTGTAATTAGCCCTATAAGCAACCCTGTAATCTAATCCTCATGTTAAGTTACCGAGTAATCTAGGTATAGTCAAGTGCACAGGGTGGTTTCATATGCTATCAGCTAATCCGAGATGAGTTAACTAGTAATCTAGGTTTAGTCAAGTGCACAAGGTGGCTTCATATGCTATCAGATAATCCTAGAAGAGTTCGATATGAAGTGCGCCCTTCTAGTCTGTAATTAGCCCTATAAGCAATCCAGTAATCTAATTCTCATATACCGAGTTACCTAGTTATCTGGGTATACTAGGGTACAAAAGGTGGTTTCATATGCTATAAGCTACGCTATAATTAAAGAACAGTTAGGTATGGCGGGCACTAGGCTTTGTGGACTTAAAAAGGACCTTTTCTTTCTTACCCTTCCAAAATGGATCTCCTAGTTTTCACGGCATAACTTATTTGTTTGTTACATTTTTTCAATAGAATGTTCCTACAAGTCCAAAAATTTGATGATTTAACAAAGGCACTCTACTGTTATAATGATTTGGCCATTATTACTTCGGAAAGTAATAACTTCTATCGAATAGATAAATGTTTCTTCGCAAATATATATTCTTCCTTTATGAGTGTTCAAACTAAAGTCCATCTAGTTATTTGGATGAAAATCTAAAGGACTACAATTATAGTGCTTTTCGGTGGCATGCCTTCGGTAGATCATATGACTAGACATACATTGTACATATCGTTGCAACAAACTAGACATACGCTGCATATTATCATTGCAAAAAACAAAATTCTTTCAGTATCGAAATAAGCACATGCAGGCATTGTAGCGCATGTCAGCAATGGCATTCATAATTAAACAATCGTTTATTTGAAACATTTGAAATGTACGTCATCATAATGAATATCTTCTGAACTGATAATTAATAAATTGGCAAACTGCATAGACCAAAAGCTAAATTTTTGTATGATCACACAAAATTTGCTCCTTGTAATTGTCCAACAAAGAGTGATCCTTGAGAATACGAATTTAACCTTTTCCCCTTAGCAAATTTTTTGGACAATGTCACACGCCAATTGTTGATTGCCAAAAAAGCAAGGGCAAAGATTAACTTGCACTTTAACAAAATCAACTTGGCAATTACATTGCATCACAACACTAGCAGCGGTAATCAGGCCCTGAAGTTTACAGCAAATCTTCATGTCTCATTTTCTACAAATCTCCCTGCTTCATAAATTCAAAATTATTGTTTTCTATCACAATCAGCAGTACCATCACCATATTTCTATTTATGGACTAGAGACTACATTTTCTTCTAAAAAGGCATTGCTGCTACAGCATCCCTACATATGCCATGTGTACCCGGTACCTTTGCAAATCCTATTTTAAATCATACAATGAATTACATCAATATCCTAAAGTTATGGAAGCAAATACTGGTCAGAGCATCTATTGAAATTTGCTAGCTACTAATCAAAAGCCCAAGGCAGCTCATAAAACTAATGAATTTCCCTTTGGAAGTTTCCACAAATGATATGTACATTGTTCTAAACTTACATTTGAAGGTATTGTTTCAAAGATTATAACTAAAATGAGTGCCGGAATGTGCATTGAATGCCACACTCTAGTTATTTTGTAAAAACTGCAAAATTATATACATTTTGACAATTTATATGCATGAAATACTTGGTTAGATGAACACTGTATTCCTAGCAAGTTACAAAGCATTATTAATGCATGATTAGCTGACACGGGTATTGAAAAATTATGCATTACAAATCATTGTCTAAGTTGTGCTCCACATAAGCTTTCTCTTCCCCATTGTCTAAGTTGTGCCCCACTTAAGCTTTCTCCTCCCCCCCCTACTATATGCACTCGTGAAACTGTTTTGCCACCATATAGGATTTTCTTGACCTTCTCTGCCACTTCTTGCACAAATATTGCCTCGGCAAGATGCTCTGCTTTTAAACCAGTGATATCAAACCTACAAAAACACAAAATGAAACTACGCATCTTATGATGCACCTAATGTTTTGCTCATGACATAGTATGTTGATTTAACATATTGTACATTTCACTCATATAATCTAAAATTCAGAATTGAATTTTCATATACAAAAGACACGGATGAGATGAGCCTATCATCTGTAATCTATAACAGGCATCTTTGTAAAATACATAGAAAAAACAAGGCACATTAGGATATAGCTCCGAAATATTACACGAATGTCAATTTTTGTAGCACAATGCAAATGTATAAATCAGTCCTTGAAATTACATAAATATCACAAATTTAAGAAGAAATTAGATCACTAAAATTGAGTAATAACTGTCCCTGTGAAATTTTAAAACTATTCAAACAAAGAATGGCTGTCAAAAAGTGGTACAACAAGCATATATTTTCATCAACATCCTCAAAGATGGCCTCAACATGAGAGTATCATCATTCAGTTATGAGTTTGTAATCCCTTTAATTTGAACTTTTAGTTGGGTGCTTCTTAAAGCAAGCTGGAAAAGAGTGATTTTATCCAGCCTCTTTTCACTCCTTCAAACACTCTTTTCTCTCCTCTTCAGCTAGCTGGTTAAAAAATTAGAAAATCAAATGTGAGAAAATGAGAGGATTTGAGGGGGTTTTGTAAGGTTCGAAAGCATACATTGGGCCCACATAAGATTAGGCTTTGCCAATAACCCGAAAATTAAAAAAAAAAATTGAAATTTAAAAGGAAAACACTTTTTGTGACGTCAAAAAACGGGAGATGCCTGGAAGTCTTCGAGACGCTCGTGAAAAATTTAGAAAATCAAATGTGAGAAAATGAGAGGATTTGAGCGGGTTTTGTAAGGTTTTGAAAGCATACATTGGGCCCACATAAGATTAGGCTTTGCCGATAACCCGAAAATTTTTTAAAAAAATTGAAATTTAAAAAGAAAACACTTTTTGTGACGTCAAAAAACAGGAGATGCCTGGAAGTCTTCCAGACGCTCGTGAGTCTCTGAGACTTCCAGACATCTCAACCGTCTTGGTGGCGGTGGCGAAGCGATGGCAAGACATGTCGTCTCCACCTTGAAGTCTTCGAGACATCCCATTGTCCGAAACAAGATCTCCTATAGTGTAATGTCCCCAATTTTAATAAAGTGACTTAATTAAGTTAATTAATTAAGTGGTCCTAAATTTTAAATAATATCATAAGGACTTATTTAATTAATTAATTTAATTATTAAATAAAGGGGCCCAAATTAATAAAATAATAAACTATTGTCGGCTTGCTTGTAACCCTTCGGGAAACTTCTCGGAGCTCTTTATAACTCCGAGTTTGGCATAGTTGTAGGTATGGTGAATTTTATATTTTCTTTGTATCTGTGAATTCCAGTTGGAGTTTGGCACTATTGCAGTTTTGGAGGTGCAAGATACTCCCTATTCTGTAGTCGCAGTTTCGGTGGTTAGTAGCCACCCTAGTCTGTCATTGGAGATATCATTCCTGATATTTCACTTTTTACTTCATTGTCGGATCTATCTCTACTGTGTGGAATATAATTACAAATATCTAGTTCTCGGCCATTCAATGTTGTTGGTGTATACTCTGTGTTGACAATTCATTCCCATATTTGCAATAATCTTATCGACGAAGGACTTATCTATGGTTGGGTCCTTAAGTGGAAGTAACATTGTTGTACAGAGTGTTTGGAAGTGTGCGGCCTATTTTCCGTACGAGTGGAACTTTACATCCGGATCTGAAGGGTGTCGAGTGTCGTTGATTGAGAGCCGAAGATGTTGAAGGTACTTTGCCCTCGAGTGCTTCCCTCGGTAATTGCCCTAGGGTATATTTCCCTCAGGTAGGTACCTTGCCCTCGGGTACTGTGTCGTAAGAGAGTGCTTGTACATTGCAGTGGGTACGTGACTGTTGTGACCATTTCACACATCGCCCCATTGCAAATGGGGACCCCCTCTTTTTGCTCGTTTTTCGCTCGCTTTTCGCTTCGCTTTTAGGGTTTTGTTAGTCAGTCAATTGTCTGGATTTAGGGTCAAGCCTTAGGGTTTTAATTGCCGTCTTTTTAGGCCAGAATCCAGTCAATTTTGAGAGCTTTTGAGCTTCTTTTGTAAGAATGCAAATTTTGAATGCAATGATTTCGCCAAAATGGTCTATTTGCAATTGGAATTTTGAGTGCAGAGCTTAAATTTGTCTAAGTGTTGATGATGAAATGTGAATTTTGTCCAATTGAGTAATTTTTGACCAAATTTTGAGTTTTTTGATTTTGATCCCGGGCATGGGGAATAATTTGTTTTCGCCTTGTGAAGAGATTAAATGTGCAAAATCATGATATTTTGGCCTGTAGGAGCAAAATCGCTCCTGTCCCTCAGTGAAGGACCGGAGCTCGTTTTCAAATATCTTACTGTCCCTGCAGAGTCAAGATGAATTTCGAATTGCAAGTGGTAAAGAATGGCGTGATCTTTCCGTTGAATATAAATTGAAGAATTTCACGAACACGGAAGTGCCTCCAGGAGTCAAAATCGCTCCTATCCCTCAGTGAAGGACCGGAGCTACAAATCAAATATTGCTTTGTCCTTGCAAGATTTTAATGACTTGACGTCTTGAAGAGATCCAAGGAGATGTATTTTACCAAATGAATATAACTTAAGGTGCTGACGTGAAGAAGAATGACCCAAAATGCCAAAATCGCTCCTGTCCCTCAGTCAGGGACCAGGGCGAAGTTCTTTGTAGTTCCCGTCCCTCTCCCAGGGACCAGAGCGAAATTCTTCATAAGGCAAAATCCAGACGAAAATCAAGCAAGTTATAAGTTTGAAGGCAAGAAAGGAGATGAATTGAACCCGTTGAAGACAAATTGAAGATTATCAAACATCAACAAGGGACCTAAATACCTAAGTTCGCTCCTGTCCCTCAGGGAGGGACCAGAGCGATTTTTACTTTAGATGATTTTCTTGCTCAATTTGAATGGATCCCAAGGCATGGGTGAATGGAATGAAACATTACGAATCCGTTGAAGATAGTTGTCGAAGATGATAAAGTGAAATGAAGCCCACAAGGCCAAGATCGCTCCTGTCCCTCTCCAAGGGACCAGGGCGATATGATGAGTATGTTGCCTTTTCCTCAAGTTCAAAACCGTTCCAAGTCAAGAGGAAGGGTGGCAAAGGCGTTTCGAAGCGTCCCAATGAAGAACAAAGATCAAAAGTTTGCAAATTTGACCAAGGACACAAGGATCGCTCCTGTCCCTCAGGAAGGGACCAGAGCGAAATTTGCATAAAGGCATAGATTTCGAAAGATTAACAAGCATCAAGTGATTAAGGAAGATCAAGGGATCACGTTTTACCCAATGAGGACAATTGCAAGTTGGAGAACGCAAGCATGAACCCAAAGACTTGAAGTTCGCTCCTGTCCCTCAGGAAGGGACCAGAGCGATGTTTATTATATTGGCCAAATCCCTCAAAAATCACGTAAGGTCAAGGTTTTGCAAGGTCGTATGGGGTCCAAGACATGATTAAAAGATGATATTCAAAGGCTTCAAACGTTAAACAATCATCAAATTGAACAAGGAAGCTATATCGCTCCTGTCCCTCTCCAAGGGACCAGGGCGATTTGCTTGGGATTCTTCATTTTCCTTCAAGTTCATGCCAAGTCAGGGTTTTTCGGGATCACACAAGGTATAAGGTGTCTTTTGAAGATGATATGCAAGAGTTTTGAACATCAAAGTGTTACCAATTTGTGCAAGGAACTCATATCGTTCCTGTCCTTTGGACAAGGACCAAGGCGATTTCATTAAAACACTCATGATCCTTTAAATGCATGTCAAGGCAAGTGCACGTGAGATCAAGGACGTCCTTCAAGAGGCAATGAACGAAGAATCAAGGTTGAAAGATCACACATTTTGGCTAGAGCTTCCAGATCGCTCCTGTCCCTCTCCAAGGGACAAGGGCAATAATCTTTCTAAAGTCTAAATGCCTTGTAAAAATCAAGTGGAACAAGCATGGAATGAACAAACAATGTTATTATTCGCCCTACAATGAAGATTAGAGATTAAAGATGTCAGGTCAAGGAGAAATTATGAGGATCGCTCCTATCCCTCTCCAAGGGACCAGGGCGATATTTGCCAAAACACATGTTATCCTTTAAAGATCACGTTAAAATAAAGTTGTACAAGGTTTGAAACGTCTTCTAAAAGGTGATGAAGGAGGAGTTGATATCAAAAATGGAGAATTTCAAGTGAAAATATTTGGATCGCTCCTGTCCCTCTCCAAGGGACCAGGGCGATAATACATCCAAAGGCACTCATGCACACATGCAAGTCGATCTAGTTCGAAGGACCTAGCGAAAATGGTAAATCCAATGTGGGGATGGAGACCTTGGACGTAAAAATTGCAAGAATCAAGACAAAAGTGATGGATCGCTCATGTCCCTCAGTCAGGGACCAGGGCGATGAGGTATGTATATTTCATTTTCAAATTTTGGCGCCCAAAACAAATATTTTTGAATTTATTTTAAATGCTAAAATTCGATATGTTTTGAAAATTCAATTAAATGGCATTTAAATATTGTGCTTAACATTTATTAATTATTTTGCCTTTAAAAAATCGAATTTGATAATTTAAAAACAAAGGCATTTAATTAATTATTAATTAATTAATAAAAAATCAAAAAGAGCGCTAAGATATGGAGGTTGGCCTTTATTACTTATTAAAAAATCGTTTAAAAATTGCTTTATTTCACAAAAGTCGGCCTTGGGGTGAATGGTGAGGTGAGCGCTATAAAGGGAGAGGTGAAAATCATTATTTTCACATTATCATTTTTTCATCTCATATGCGATCAAAGGGAGAAGTGCGAATTTATATCCAAGGAAGTGCGAAATTGTGTTTGAAAGTGCGATTTGGAGTTTACAAAGCTAGGTGGTGCGAACTACTATCCAAAGTGGTGCGAGTCCAAGTTTCCATTTGAAGCGAATTGTCAAAGGCATTGAAGAACACGTCAAAAAACTTGAAGGGTGGCGAACTTAATAAGAGGAACGTTGCTTTGAAGATCACATCGAGGACATATCAAAAGGTGGTGAAATTGATATTTTAAAGGAGAGATTGCGTTGAAGACTATTTATACGTCAATTTTGCCTAGGCGAATCCTTTTCATTTTGCATTCTAGAGTTAGCTCTCTATTGAGGTATGGCGATATTGGTTTTATTGTTTTATTTGTTGATCGTCATAACTTAAATTTTGAATTTTGAATTTTGAATTCCTAGCTCAATCGTTTTATTTTAGGAAATGATAACTCAAAGACTTATCATGAAGTTTCCTAAAATTTACTCTCTAATCTATGTTATGCATTGCAATATCTAGTTACTTATTATGAAATGTTGTGTAGGTATGGCAACCCCAAAGGCGGGAGCATCCACCAGTCGTTCAGCTCTCATGAAAGAAGATCAGAAGACCGAAGAAGTGGAGACTAAGATCGTGTCGAAGTGGAGCAACATTGGAGATACAAACTTAGGCAACTTCAGCACGAAGAAGTTTCGAGAGGTCCCTTACATTGGCAAGCCATCACCAGTCGCCCGGAGAATAATCGAGAGTGGCATCATTAAGGCGGTCGGCTTTCCTCCAGCTGTTCAGTGCCATGAGTTGATGATCGAGTGTGCTCGTCACTATGATCCACAGTCCAGAACGATCGTATCCAATGAGGGAAACACTTTGGCATACCTTTCAGAGGAAGCTATAAGTGAAGCCTTCCATCTTCTAGAGCACAGGGACATGATATATAAGAGCTTAGAAGGAGCCAGGTCAATGTACGAAGATGATCCAGATGCTTGTCTAAGCATAATCAATAAGAACTGGTTACTTAAGAGCCGTCCCCGTCTGAGCAAGGTCCCGAACACACCGCACAAGATTGATTTCCAGGAGGAGTACAGAGATTTAATTACTATGCTCAACCGAGTTACAGGAGCCCCTCATGCCTTCTATTTTGAGAAGTGGATGTTCTACTTCATCCAGGTGATCATTCAAGGGAAGGGTACCATACATTGGGCTAGGATGATTAGCCATTGCTTGGACGTACAGTTAAGGAGACTCAAGGCTACTAAGTCCTTCCACATGAGTTCATACGTCATCTATGCCTTGATTAGGAGTGTTGAATACGCAGGACTACCTCACAGAGGAGTGATTGGAAGAGGACCCAGCGAGGTCAGAGCTTGTGATTCCTATGCCTACTTGCATCATCCGCCAGGGAACAACTATAAGTTGGTTAATGATACTTTCACGATGCACAACACAAGGACGTTGCGAGGTGGAATTCACAACAGGTTATCTCAGAATGCACAGGAATTCATAAAGAGGTACGGTGCTTGGTTCATTCAGTTTCCCAAGTTCACTTATATTAGAGTGCATGGATGTCCTTTACCTCCATACATGTTGCCGAGATATCCGACAGACAGAATTGTGTTACTTGAAGTAACAAGACAGTTGGCAGCATATGTGAAGGCATTCAGACACAGACATCAGAATGGAGTTCCAGTACCTATCATTTTGGGTAACTCAGTTGTGGTATGTCCTAATGCTTTAGCCATGGATGACGCAGAGAAGGAGTTAGCCTTGTATTCTTTTCCATCTTTTGCTTTGAGAGAAAGCTTTGATCCACATGGACATTTAGAGGAGACAGTCGGTAGAAAGTTTAGGCATGAGTACCAAATAGAAGATTTTATGATGAATCTCTTAGATGATCTTGAAGTGAAATGGAAAATGCATTCTAGATTGCCTTTGGATTTCATCAGAAAATGCAGGATTTACAGAGTGGCTGACCAAGCTCAGGACAGTGGCAGACATATCCAGTCTTCCTATGATCGAGAAAGCAAAACAATAAGGTTAGATTGGAATGAGCCCGAGGTCGTGGATTTAGATACTTTGATGGCACCAGTCTTGTCTTGTACTCGTAGATGGGTTGACATACAACATCAAAAGTTGAGAGAACAAGGCATAGCTATGACTTTCACTTTGGAAGAGAAACCAGCCGAAGGTGGAGCTAGTGTGAGTGAAGGCAATCCTAATCCTAGAAATTCAGGTGAAGGTAACCTTCGATGTGCCAGTGAGGGCAATATCCATCCAAGAGGTTTGAAGAGGAAAGAAAGACCTGGAAAGAGGGAATCTTCCAAGAAGAAACAAGAGGCTAACAGAGATAGATCATCCGGTACTTCTTCTAGACCTGAGAAGAGAACAATTCAAGTGGAAGAATCCATGGGGTCTATGGTACAGAACGACAGGCAGGAGGAAGGACAAGCACAACAAGGGTCACCAGATGGATCTCTCCAAGACTATGAGTTAGATGAAGATAAAGAGGACAATGAAATATCATCTCCTCCCAGACAAGAAGAAATAGTGCATAAGGAGATTCAAGTTCAAGAAACAAGATCGATTATCCCAGATTGGTTGAAGGAAAGATTAACCAAGGTGATTGTAGTAGAGGACGAGGACAATGCAATTGATTTAGAGAGCCTTGTTGGACGTTCACACGAAGTAACAGAAAAGAGAAAGGCTACCAAGATGTCCAAGATGATTCGAGATGAGACTGGATCCAGGAAATTGCAGATAGCTACACCGGCGGTAGACAAATATGAAGGTGAGATCCTAGCAGAGGAATATGATATACAGACATTTGAGCTAGGGCCATCTACAGCAGAGCAGACTTTAGATGATGCCACCAATTCATTTGAGGCATTAAAGGACAAGCTTAGAGAAGAAATGGAGAAGAACAGAAAGCTTGAGAGAGAGGTCGGTGCATGGAGGACATATTTCAGTCACATCAATGAACCTTTGGGACGTCAGGATCCAGCTAGATCACCAGTGCAGGCACTTCCACTTCAATCAATCAATGAGGCAGAAAGATTCAGGAACATGGTCCAACGTACAAGTAATTGGATGGATAGATCTCATACAGTGGCCATAGAATTTGTAACAAGGATGATGAAGATTATTCATCAAGCTATCCAGGTTCTTGAGATAATCCACAATTTGATGATAACAGTAGTTGCATTCGCCCATACCAAGGATGTTATCATTCCTGTCTTGAAGGTAATTAGACACACATCAAGGAAAGTTTTAGCGCAAGAGAAGATCTTGGATGGAGAATCTCACAATTTGTTTCAGTGGTCAACCTTACTCCATATGAAGAGTGTTTTCTTCGAGGACATCAGTGTTAGATGTGGCCGAGTTGAGGAGGTGATCAATCCGATCCAGGACAAAGTATTTGAGGTACTTCGTACCATTCTTGGCAGAAGGATCGAGGTCGAGACAGATGTGGATATGCAGGAATTAGAGGATAGAATCAAGGTCATCTTTTGCAAGGACGCAAATGTTACAGATGAGCAATATGATCAAATGTTTGCCACCATGCTCCTAATTGAAAGAACAAAGGAACTTGAATCTACTTGGGACGCAGCTCTTCTAGATGCATTCGATCAGGTCATTCACTTGGAAGAGAGTATGAAGAATCTTCCCGAGATTCCAATTGCAGAAATCGAAGGAATCGTGACAAGATTCATTGCATATGCTAAAAAAGAACATTGGAAAGGGAATAAGGTTCTAGATGAAAGGTTGTTATAGATGACATGGCATCTTATTTGTCATTGGTTTATGTCTACTAGATTTTTGTGCCAAATTTAATATTTGGCTATGTATTTAATATTGTTCAGTAAAAAGGAGGCCATTTGTAACAAACCCTAATTAGGGTTTAGGTGTCATGATCTTGACCGTTGATCTACTTTCGATCTGGACCTTTCATTGTAATTGGGGATGCTATTTATACCCCCATTTTTCATTTCATTTGAAAATAGTCAATAGTCAATAGTCAATAGTCAATAGTCAATAGTCGATAGTTGATGTAAGAGAGAATAGAGATTAGAGAGATTAGAGCTAGAAGCAATTTTATTTTGTAGCAAGATTGAGTTTTAAATAGAGGAATTCAAGCAATTGTTGTATATGATGACTTGGAAATCAATGAAATATTGAAGTTATGGTGTTTTGTTGCAACTTTCTTGGTTATCTTCATGGTTGTTTAATCTACTTGAATCATGCTCAATCAAAGTAGTGTGTTAGTTTGAAGGACATAGTGTGAGACTTGATCTTTGGTAGGATTCGTAATCCAAACCACTAGCTTCTTGCTGATTGTAGGAACGCTTTGTGTGGTCGACTGGAGAAAACTTTGGGTCCCTTAATCTTCAATCATTATAGTATCTTGGATATGTACCTTCGTGGTAGTGTCTTTGATCTTTGATGCATTGAATATCATTTTGTTACCTTAGAAGATCGCATCAATTTCAATTGAGTTGTTATCTTATGGCAAAATTGAAGTTGGTTGAATCTTGCCAAGTCTTGTCTACACGAAGTCATTCTTAGGGTTAGATTAGACTAGACCTCTTTCAAACCCCACTTTTTTGTTATTTTTTAATAGTTTCTTAGTTTAGCAAATCTTGAACTTTCGGAATGCGTAAGACCCCTTGAAGGAAACAGCAAATCACATCATACCGCTGGAAGCTTGTCCACACGTAGAGACCCTACTAACAGAACCTTGGAGTCTTCCTAACTGATCCTTTATGCGAATCTTCAGCATTTAGAGACTATTTTCTCAAGAGAGGATAAGATGCCTATTGGTATTTTATTTTGTGTATGATGGTGTATAAAATACACATCAACAGTGACGTGCGGTGGAAATTTGGGTACCGTACGGTTGGGTACATTACATATAGGTGTTCCACCCATAATATGATAATCCCAAATTCTTTAAATTGCATATGCACTGCTTAAAGCAAACGGACAGTCTTGAACCCCAATGATTTATTCTCTACATCAAGGTAGAAAATTGCAAACCTGAAGAGCAACTGTAATTTGCTTTTCCAAACTAAGAATTTCAAATGGGTGTTTGTCACTTACTGCAATAACAGTCAGAGGGCACGAATCTGCAACCCAAACTATGCAAACCCATTTTCTGCTCCACCTTCAATTGAATAAAAATACTAAATGCAGCAAATGCGATTAGACTATATGAAAAACGAGGTTAACAAAACCAAGTGGTATAGAACCAATAAACAAATAGTGATCTCAATTCAATTTACTACCATTATCATGTTATAACCGCTCCCATTGATTTAAAGGAAAGACGCCATGAGGTACATATGCACTAATTTCTGCAGTGCAATGAGCAGCCAATGCTCTCTGGGTCAGAGGAAATCCGAAATGCAAGCACTTATATAAGAACGTTTAAAAAAAAAGAAAAGTAAAATATTGGTCTAAAGTTGTTTCATATGACCAAGGATATTACAAGGGATTTTTTCATTTTCCCCTACAAATATTTGTTTAAACTGTACACTTTACTGTGGAAAACAAAAAAGAACATATTTACCATCCCCATCCTTAGGCTTGACTTTGAGTGAGTTTTATTTCTTGTTGCATCACTATATATGCAGCCTCAATATTGAAACAAGCAATCACACTTCCAAAAAGTCAAAGAAAACACTTAAAGATGCTTAAAATTTTGTTTCAACCTTTATTATTACTGTGGAAAAAGTTACCGTTGACATAAGCTCTCTGCACAATTTGTAGATTAAAGTTTAGAGAACTTAGGCTACCAAGGAGAAGTTTAGAATTCCTATGCAATGACATAAGAACTATGAAACCCGGGACGCTTCCCCGGCCTCAAAACCCTCGTCCCAGTCCCAGGGACTTGGGGATGGCCAGGGGACGTTTTCCCGTCCCCAAATTGCCAAAATAAAAATTGGCTCCTATAAAAGCATAATAACTAAACATTCCTCAATCAAAAAAATAGCTCAATTTTCTTCCTTAGTCTCTATAGGCACGTGGGCATATCAAGGAAAAAGAGGCAGGGTTCCAACTACCCTTCAACAACTGCTTATATGCTGACTTATGTATAAATTCTAACTTCCGCTCTTACCTTTATCTGGTTATCCATCCTCAAACTTGTCCAACTATCAGGGATGAGGGAGGCTTCATTTGTTTATCCAGGCATTAATGATAACCCCTCTCTATTTCAATTGATTAATTTTGCATCCAGAAAAGTCATGTGTCAAATTGAAGCAGCCTCCGTAGAAAATATGATGTTGTTCACCTTCCAAAATCACAATCCCTGTTTACAAAATTAAAAGAAGAGAAATGCATATCAAGTGGGTTTCGAGTTGCTGTCATTGTGAATCTGTGATCAATTCATTCTAGTGGGTTTTTAAGAGGCTATCATCATCGTCAGTAGAACTCAAAGTAGAAATGAATATCAAAGTATTGAATATTTAAAAGACAATATCAAGTTAAATAGAGCAAGATTGGAAAAACTAAAATATTTGGACCCTATCAGCTAAGCAGAGGAAAGGTCTGCTTCTAAGTAAATGACCAGCTACTTGGCGTTAAACAAGAGTGCCAACTGACTGCACTAAGTCATCAACAATTACATGTCAACCAGCAGGTTCCCCCTCCTTGATATTAACGAGTCATTGAACACTTTCACGAACTTTTGTGCATACTATATGTGAAATGAATTTAATGGATTGTAAATAGTTTGCATTTCTCCAATGAACAAGTAAAGGAACCCTCATCAGACAAATAAATATCACTGTTCATGCTCAGAAGTCCTTATTCGTTTATTGAACTATGTTACCCGGGGACACGTCCCAGGTATTTTTTTCAGGCGTCCCCGTCCTGGGGACTTCCCAGGGACAGGGGACGTCCCCATAAATTCTGCATATTGACAGTGAATTTTGACAATGAATTCTATAAGCAATTTGACTGACTCTCAATTTAACACAAATTTGGCTTAAGAACTCTGCTAGTTCCTATATGTTAAGGTTCTGCAATGTATATGTGCATGCTTTATCCATGTTTTCATATGAGTATTTTAAATTTTCCTATATATTTTAATTTTCCCTATTTTTATATAGCCGTCCCCTAGCCGTCCCCAAAATTGGCCAAAAAAAAAATCACCCTCCCGGAAATGCGTACCCCCGTCACCTGCTGTCCCCGTCCTGGAAACTCAGGGTAACATAGAAATTTGAATCATTTCCATGTACCATCACCTATCTATCTATCTATCTATCGATCTACCTATATATCCATCTATCTATCCATGAGGAGTTGTATCTGCTTCACAACTAACTATTCAGAAACCTATAGCCCCTAGCATAAATGTTAAGCTAATTTTTCTCTAAGAGTTCTGCTAAAAGCAGCCATACCCTAAAAAAATACATATAAAAGCACACTAGATCATGCCATACCTTATGCTCACTAAAATAAAAAATTAATGTAAAAGCTCCATTCCCAACAATCTCTCAGCCTGTATATCGAAGAGCGTGAATATGATCACACATTTGTGTAAATAAATAACAAGGGAAATGGATACCTAACTGAAGACCTGGTTTAGTATTTGATTAAAGTAAAAATATCCAGAAGTAAGAAATTATGAATCTCATTCTCGCCAAACTTTGGCTTCCTAACAAGCAGGTGCCCTACAAAATGCCCTATTTGGTATTCTCATAAAGGACCAATATGAGAGATCACAAGCTTAAGCTCCCTCTGATTGATGCAGTGGAATGCCGAAATCAGACATCTAGTTGTAGTTAAATCATGTACATGTAGATACTTAATAAAAGTTAAAACTGAGATAGCTGTCATGCATAGTTTCACGGCATGCAAAACAAATACTTCTATTAGGCTCAGAAGTATTAGCATATATTAGTTCTCTATCTCGGAGTATATAAAACAGGAACAGAAGTATTGTTAATATTTCTTTTGAATAGTTGCTATTTCAAAGAAAATGACCAATAATTTATAAAGGATAAGATAGGGGTGAAGAAGAATGATGGAACATTTAATAATAGGACTCTTTTGCTGTTTTCATTGATAATGTTGTGCTTGTTACAAATAAAATCCCTGCTGTTTTGTCTTACCTTTTTCAGGACTCCTACGTTAAGGAGATATATGAAAAGGTTTAGATTGAGGTTGGCATTGACAAGAAGATTAAGTTTTGGTGCAGTTTAGTGAGGCAAGGAATAGCATGGCAGCCAGAAAAAACAGATTGCTCAACACATCAAGAAGACAGTGCATTGAAAAGTAAAAGAGATACTTTGAAAGAGGGATTGCTGGTTGGTTTGCAAAATCAAATAGCCAATAATATGCAAAATACCAGCACCACAGGCGATGGTCAACCTTGTTGGTCTAAAAGTTCTTCAATACATTTGATATTTTGTAGATTTGAAGGAAGTGCAGTTCAGTATTCCAAGCTGAAGGCAAGGTAGGTGTGTGGTGGTAGAACTACGCCGCTCTACCACAAAATTGACAGACCAAGGAAGCTAACATCCTTCTACATGGAAGCATTTTGTCAGGGTATTTAAGGCAATGTAGAATTTCGAGAAAGCCAAATTCCCTGAAATTTGCAACATTAGACAAAAGCCAAATGATACAGTATCGGAACCTTTAGCAAGGTCTTCGATTGTTTTGAAGGGCCTCAGAATTTATTTAACTACCCAATTCATCAATAGACTAAGACTCCCTCTTCAAAAGGAGAATATGTTCATAAACTTCTAGAATTTGGAAGAAGTATTCCGAAAAATTGTTTGAAAGACAAGATGATTGAGACAAATACAACCAATTATTCAGTCCAGTGGCAAAGGCAAACATTTTAGAAGAGAGATTTTCCACAATTATAATAACTGTTATTGGACAAGTTGTCTCTGTATACCAACAAAGACAATTGAATTAACGTAGTTTAGTGGAAAAAATAGATTGAAAATATGTCCATACATAAATTAGTTATAATTCATCGTCTGGCTACAAAGGTCACAATTTACTCTTCAATAGAAATTCTCAAAGAAAATTCTTGGTCTTGCAAAATCCTTAAATTTCATCTTGAAAAGAAAGAAAGGAAAAAGTAGGAACACTAAAAAGTTTTCTGTTCGACAGAAATCAAAAGGAAAAAAATAAAAATAAACAATGGAGCAACAAATTAAAATTATTAGACCAATGAATAAATCATATTTAGGCTGCCTAGATCACCTCATCGAGCATTTAATATATTAGAGCAAGTTAATGCTTCATTACTGGCTATTTTCTGAGCAGCATTATTGCTACTCTGAGTTACTGTAGCGATTACTAACCTTGCTAATTAACTGACACTTTCACTGCTCTTGTGCTCACTCCTTCAGTAGTCCATAGTCCATATTGTTGACTTGGTGGTCAGCACCTTCTTCGGGTTCACGACATGGCTTAACCGCCTCCCGTGGTTCTGGGCAAGACTGACGTTTGTAGCGGGCGTTAATAGATTGAGCTTTTGGCGCAACGACAAACATACCTACAATTGGTATCAGAGACTTGGGTCACGGGTTTGAATCCGTGAGGTCTCCTTCATTCCTTCGGTGCGCAACCCTCAATCGGTGCTGAGGGGGACATTGTTGACTTAGCCTCCCACGGATCTGGGTAAGTCTGGCGTTTGTAGAGGGCGTTGAGCTTTCCTTCGGTGCGCAACCCTCAATTGGTGCTGAGGGGGAGATTGTTGACTTGGTGGTCAGCACCTCCTTTGGGGTTCACGACATGGCTTAATAGCCTCCCACGGATCTGGGTAAGTGATTTGTAGCGGGCGTTGATAGCTCAACGCCTGAGCTTTTGACGCAATGGCATATTTACACCTATGTCACATCATTTCTTGCTACATTTTATTCCAAATAGAAAATGTTTGTAGAAGCTAACATAATATAGTTACATAAGTTCAAAAGAATAATCCAATTTACACCAGCATTGAAGCATGTTACAATTTACAGAAGCTGAAGAAAACCTGATCCAATTTACAAAAGTTCAAATAATTATGACCCAATTCACATAAGCTCAAAAAAAAGAAACCATTGGGAAAAACTAATTACAGAGGCTTGAAAAATATAACCCCATTTGCACAAGCTCAAAAAAACACATCCATTTTTTAACAAAAGCTCAGAGAATACACAACCGTATTAGCAAAATAGAATTTCCAACCCAATTTTGATCGGCATTAAAAAAAGTCTGAATTTAAGAAAACATAATTTAATTTACAAAAGCTCAAATATTTATGACCCAATTTCCCCAGGCTCAGAAAAACCCAAAGTTACAGAGGCTAAATGAATATAACCCAATTTGCACAAGCTCAGAAAAACTAAAAAAAATCCAAAATTTAACAAAAGCTCAGAGAAAGCACAACCATATTAGCAAAATAGAATTTTTTACCCAACTTGCCCCAAAAAAATAAAAAAGAGGAAGTTCAAATGACCCAATTTACACCAACATTAAAAAGCATGTCCCAATTTACACAAACTTATAAATTACTCAAATAATTATGATCCAATTTGCAGAGGCTCAAAAAACAGAACCCAAGGAGAAAAATTACTACTAAGGCTTAGAAAAATGTAACCCGATTTGCACAAGTTCAAATAAACACATCCATTTTTTAACAAAAGCTCAAAGAAGGCACAACCGTATCAGTGAAATAGAATTTTTAACAATAATAGTATCTTACCTAATTTATAGGTGACACGTGTTTACTGTTTATTACGAAATTCACTTACAGAAGACTGATTAGACTGTACTTGACAGGTTCTTCTGTGAGTAACAGCTACCTCAGGGCTATCAAAAAAAGGCAATTCGAACTCCAGAGTCGAAACAGAGTATAAAACCCTAGCATATCCACATTTTAAACACAAAAAAGAACTGTCATTTCATGGAATGCCATAATTGTAGGATATGCACAAAAATGGATTTTTAAAAAGGATTCATAAATTTTGAAGCGGCATTTATCGTTGTCATCTTCATGGTGCTGATTTTAAGCAGGGATGAAAACCCTAAGATGCCCATTACTGTTTGGGTGGTAGGGTATGCGCTGGACAACCTGTTGCCCAGGATTTGTTTTCACTGAGTCCAGAAGGCAACACAACAATAACTAGGAACAGCAACAGAGGGGACTTCTGGCAGCAATTTTCCATTCAACAATTGCCAAAATCATCAATCAAGTGACTAGTGTACACTAGCCAAAACGAAAATCCCTGCGTTGTGCTCTCTTGATTGGCTAAGGATGGATTGGAGGCGTAGTCATCGCATAAATCGGAGGCATAGAGTCATGGGCCGCAGATCACCAATTTAAACGCTGGCCATTTGTATGTATGCCGCCCAACGGAAATCTTACATGGCCGTTTACACTTTTTGAAAATTAAAAAGGTAATTATAGAGAACCTTTTCTTTTTTCTTTCTTTTTTTTCTTCTTCTTTCTTTTCTTTTTCTTCTTTTTTTTTTTTTTTAGGAACTCGCTATTGTCATGTGGGAGATTACATGACGTGGCATAGGGGCCCAAGGAGAACCGTTACTAAGGGCCAATTGAACGACATGGCATGGGGTCCACGGAGAAGGTCACGGGGTGCTGACGGTACACGAGTTTCCGGCAGGGTCATCGGACGGCAACGGAAAAGGATTTTGAATTACATGACGGAAATAACATTGCGAGTTTCCGGTAGGGTCATCGAACGGCAACGAAAAAGGATTTTGAATTAGATGACGGAAATAGCATTGGAATTTGTGAATGGGCTAACGAAGGGCCACAACCATTCCACGAAACCGGTGTTGGTTTGCATGTTTTCATCTAGTCATTGATTTCGAAGCAGAACGAAGCTTTTAGCTTCGAGTTGTTTGTCGTCAGAGAGTCTTTAAATAGTTGAAGCTAGTAAATTTCTCTCCAGGCAGTTGGAGATTCTCTCTGAATATTCGCAGTCTTTAGGGATGTGATAATTTTGTAATCTTTCGTAGTCTCCAAAAAAGCACGGTAATACTGCAAATTATTGTTTTATATATTTTTTTTCGAAAATGCATAGGCATACAAACCGGTTTATGTAAGTTTGGGATTTTTTTTGTCGTTCGTAGTGCAGGGAAGCAAAGGTGGTGATGACGTTTTGGAGGCATAGTCGTCGTTCTCTTCAAGCGAGCTTGAACCATACAGGTAGGGTATATTTACCAATATGTGTTTGTTGATTTGTCATGCTGGTAGGGACTGTGGGTGGAAGAGGAATGTTCATCAATGCATATAAGGTAACCCTAGTGCCGTAATATAATGTTTTATATATGAACAAGGGTTTTCTCATTGTGTGTCTCATTTTTGTGTCCATTTTGGCCACCTGTCAAGACTGGGATTGCTAAGGATAAGGCATAAGAAAGTCTTTTGTATTCAGTGTGGGTCGTAAAAAATTCGTGAGGGTTTCTGTAATGCCCTTCCCACAGATCTAGGGTTTTCTCTTTCTGTATGTCTTTTTTGCATTGATTTGGACTGCCCGACGGGACTGGGTATGCTAAAGTAGACGAAATTATTTTTGAGAGGAGAGTAAAATATTTGGAAATTTCAAATTCTACCTAGTCTGTATGTTTGTTTCACGAATACGCATTTTTTGATCACTTGTTAGAACTGGGAATGTTAAAAATCACGGAATGATACAGAAGGTAAAATCAAAACACAATAAATAAAACTATGGTTTTTCACACACAACTAGGAATGTTAAAGAACACGATTGTTTTTCACACATGTGGTCTGATCATGTGACAAACATAGTGGCTTTTAACTATTTATGTCGATCGAAGGGCGTTGTAGACAACATGTAAGATTTTCAGTTTGAAAAAGTGTCATTTTTACAAAAATCCTGGTTGCCACATCAATTTTAGATAGAAGTATCTTTAAAATTTGCATCTGTAACTAAAGCTAGAAGATAAATATGTTAGGGTTTTTAATTTGTTGTCTTTACCAAAAGAAATCTTTGTGATGTACACTGCAATCCAATGTTCCTTTAGCACACGGATAGAAAAAACCCTTTCATTGCTGCCACATTGAACTTCCAACACATCAAACCCCTTGTGTGTTTGCTCGAAATTAGATATGCAAACTTTGTTCCTAACATAAGCTGCTTTGACAAAACTTTTGTAAACTCTGCTATCAGTTGTGAAATAGGTGACGTTATTAATATTCCTGGTTGCCACATCAATCTTAAAAGTATTTTGAATTTCTCTAATGATGCAAAGTATTCCATTAACTATGTGTCTGTTGTTAAGTCTTGTTGATGTCGTATGCCAACAATCATATGTTGCTCATTTTCAACGAATGACTATTGAAGATGAGCAACATATGCTTGTTGGCAAATGACATCAATGAGACTTACAACCAATGATTGTTGATATTCCATATTTCTATGTAAAGTTTCTAAATCATACCCATCTCTATTAATTGCTATGTCTCTACAACTTTTGCCTTGATGTTTTTTGTGTTTTTGTTTTTGTTTTAAGAACCATTTCACCATTTAATTTCAAGTGCTTTTTGGAAAATGTTTTGTGTGAAAAATGCCTATATGTTATTTTGTTGTTATGACTTCTCCAAACCCTTTTTTTATTTCCCTAAATGGCACCAGCTAGCATTGAAAACCAATGTATTCTACACACCACTGATGCTCCATTGCACTACTTCGATGTTATCAGTATTTCAAGCAGGAGATGTCTCCACCTCCATTTCAAAACATGTGTTATCTCACTAGGTTGATCTATTTGCACCTAGCGTAGAAAATAGGTTATTTGCAATGGTACTTCACGCAGTTGCAAAAATGAATGTTTATCTTATGTACAGGGTTGAAAAAATGTCTCTTCTATGCTTCATTGGAGGAGCACTCCAAAACCAGTGTTTTTTTTGCCAAAATGACACATCCCAATTACATTTTTTACTGTTGCAACCATTCCAAACCCCCGCAATTATTCCAAAATTGTACTTGGAATTTCCCTATTTCCTTTTGATTGTTGAAACCTCTACAAAACCGTCATGTTTTTCTCCAAACTAGCACTTGCTTGCATTGAAATCCCCAGTGGTATCTGGAATCTATGAATGGGCTAATGAAAAACTACAAGGAAAAGAGCTAGTTTGCATGTATTCCAGCCGGTTATGGATTACTTTTAGAACGAAGCTTTTGGCCCGGAGTTGTTTGTGGCTGGAGAGTCTTTAGACGGTCAGATTCGGCAAATTTCTCTCCAAACAGTTGGAGATTCTTTTCGAATTTTTGCAGTCTTTAGGCATATGAGAATTTTGTAATCTTTCGCAGTATACAGAAAAGCACGATAATACTGCAAATTATCATTTAATCATTTTTTTCATAAATGCATAGGCTTGGCTAGGTTTGTGATTGTTTTTTGTCGTTCGTAGTGTAGTGCTCCATATTGGGCCCATACAACTCCACATATGTATGTCGGATGTCCATGCTCCAGTATGGTGTGTTATTTTATGTGGAGAATAGTTGCTTTCATTAACTACATATCTGTCATTAAGGCTTGTTGATGTCTTTTGTGAACAACTATATTTTGCTCGTCTTCAACCAATGATTGTTGAATTTCCATATTTGTGTCCAAAGTTTCTAAATCATACCCAACTCTACTAATTGGTATGTCTCTACAACTTCTTTTTTGATTTTTTTTTTTTCTTTTTTTTTTTAAAGAACCATTGCGCCATTTAATTTCAAATGCTTTTTTTTTAAAATGGTGTGTGTGAAAAATGTCTATTTCATCATTTCGATGTTATGACTTTTCTATACAGTGTTTTTTTCTTTTTCCCTAAATGGCATGAGCCAATGTTGAAATCCACAGTGTATTCTACACCCCAATGTTGTTCCATTGCACTAATATGATATTATCACTATTTCAAGCAGGAGATGTCTCCACTTCCATTCAAGGAAGTGGATTATCTCACTGGGTCGATCTATATGAACCCACCACAGAAAAGTACATTTTATTTGCAATGGTACTTTAGGTGGTTGCAAAAACGATTGTTTATCTTATGTACAGTGTTGAAAAAATGTCTTTTTTGTGCTTAAGTGGAGGAGCACTCCAAATCCAGTGCTTTTTTTGTCAAAATGGCACATCCCAATTACATTTTTGACTGTTGCAACTATTGCAAACCCCCAAGTTATTCCAAAATTGCACTTGCAAAAAATGCTATTTACTTTTGACTGTTGAAACCTCTTCAAACCCTACGTGTTTTTCTCCAAACTGGTGTTTGCTTGCGTTGAAATCCCCAGCGAATTCCAATGGCCACAATTGTGTCATTGCGCTACTCTGATATTATGATCTTTTGGAGTAGGGGATGGGTCTACTTCCGTTTCACAAAGTGGATTATCTCAGTGGCCAAATGTATTTGCACCCATGGCAGAAACCTATGTTATTTGCAACCCATTTGGAAAACTAAAAATTATTCTCATTATCAGATTGGAATTGAATTTCGCAATGACACCATTGGTGTTGGCTTGATTTTTGGACAATGGAACTCTAAATTCATTATATTTAATTTTTCAGTCTCTAGCAGCATCCCCAAATTCCTTATCATTAGTTGGTCATGTAAGAATAGTAAGTGGGTGTGTTTTGAATCTAAATGTTTGGCGGGTATTATGCTATTGACATTTAGAAAACTTTGAATACTTTACACTGGAGTTTTTGTTTGGTAGCTTGACTGTGATTGTTTTGAATGCATGTTGACAATGGCAGTAAAACTAATTTGGAATTGCATACAATTGCATTGTGTGAATCACAAATAGTGGGCCCATACTGCATGTACAGTGTGTTATTTTACATGGACAATAACCACTTCCATTTGTACATAATGTTTTGTGTGAACACTATTATGTACACACTATTTTGTGTACATAATAGCCCCTACTATTTGGGATTGATAGAACTCCATTTGATGCAATCTGAGATGAACTTTACTGTCATTGTCAAAATGCATTCAAAACAATCACAGTCAAGCTATGAGTTTTTTTGTCACCATGCGAAAGAGGGAGGTTGAATTCGGTGATGGTTAGCATAGAATTCAACACACAAAAAACCAGTAAGGAGCCCATATTTTTTTATGTTGCAATACTAGTTATTTGTGGATTTTTTTTACATTTTTGACATCTCAAAGGGCATATTTGGGTGAAACAAAGTATGCAGATATAATTTTGACCAAAAATGCAGAGTGTTTTGTGCATTGGAAGTCGATGAGGTGACTGCATGAAAGAGAAGATACAAAGTAGTCTGTACACAAAAAAAATTGAATTTCTTGTGTGAATCCCAAATAGTGGGGGCCATCAAAAGGTCCTCCAATACTTTTTCTCCTTTGGGCTAGAAACTCCAACTACTCTTTGACGTAGTCGCTTCATCGAACTTCCAATGCACAACACCCTTTGCATTTTTGTTCGAAATTAGATAGGCATGCACTATTCTAGACATAAAAGGAAGCAATTATTCTCCACATAAAATAACATGTCATACTAAGCATGGGCATCGGGCCATACATAGGTGGAGTGTTGTGGGCCCTCCATGGAGCCCTTCATATTCCAGCGTGGACATTTGTGACGGCAAAGACGCTGCCAAGAAAAACAAAGGGAGATCGAAAAAGGTGAAGTAGGTGTAGGATGACACATCTATTTTTGGTGGTAAATGGACGGTTGGTAGGTGGGGACCATAGCTAATGCATAGTCAATGATATGTTTATGTTGGTGGCAAGTTGTGTGGTAAACACAACATTTTCGTTAAGATTGCAGGTGGAATATTTGGATATCATAAAAGAGAGGGGAGGTAGAGAGGCTATTGCATATACAAGATTGGGACTAAGACACGAGCTACAAAGATTTTTGGATGCGGGATAACAACAATTTTTTGCACTAGGCGAAAGTAGGTTGGAGAGGGTGAAGGAAGAATTCAAGAGAAAAAATTAGTAAGGTACGCATCATTTTAATGTTTCAGTTTTCAGTTATTTGTGGAGTTTCTTTAAGGTGAAAGAAAGTATGCAGATCTAATTTTGACCAAAAATGCAAAGGGTTATGTGTGTTGGAAGTCAATGAGGTGAGTGCATGAAAGAGCAGATACAAAATAGTGTGCACACAAAAAAAAATTGAATTTCTTGTGTGAATCCCAAATAGTGGGGGCTATCAAAAGGTCCTCCAATACTTTTTCTCCTCCATGTTGGAAACTCCAAGTGCTCTTTCACGTAGTCACTTCATTGAACTTCGATCGCACAAAACCCTCTGCATTTTTGTTCCAAATTAGATAGGCATGGCCTATTCTAGACATAAAATGTCATGACCATTGCACCTACCTCTGATTAGTTTCCATGGCTAATCTCCCACATGCCATGGTTGTGTCATTTTGGCTATTGTTTGTTGGAAATTGACACTCATTGGATTCATTTTGTTGCCATTGATGGCAACAAGATCAGATGCAAGTCACATACCGGTACCAGGAGGCATATACTGGAAGACATCGACTTTGGAGCATTCAAGGCTACACCGGCACCAACACCGACATCAATACTTCAAGGAATATTTATTTAGTAAATCATTTTGTAATTATTGTCGAGGCTGGTATTGAATATGTTTTGTAAATGTATTGTAAGACAACATAAGGCATATTGTTTGTAATGGGTATATAAGTCAGTCTGCTAGGTCATTTTGAAATATACACATGAATATACACATGAGATAGACATGATATGGATATAGGAGAATATAGCAGAACTGTATAATTCGAAGTATATGAATGAAGATCATTTTGTATGCGAATGTTATATCATACAATGATATGTAGATAGCTTGGAAAGAATTCTTGGAGGAGAAGAGATACTGGTAGTAGTGTTTAGGGTTTATGAACCGATACAAAGCAGAGCTAGAACCGAAACTCTATTTGGCATAGCAGATGCATTCTTGAGTTCATTCTTCAATATTTTACTTTAGCAGAAATCTTATAGTCAATGAGGCTCTTTAGTGATGAGCAGTATGCTCTAGGCAGTGTGCCTTCTTGCATGTGTAGGCCCCCATTATATGTAATATCTTTTCATATGGCCAGTGAACTGATATTGTGGGTCACAAATCCCACCATGGTTTTTCCTCTTTGAGGTTTTCCATGTATAAATTTTGTGTGTTATGGTGTTCATTTATGTGGATGGTTTATTTGCTTCTTGTTATATGTTTATTTGTTTACCGATTTATATGTGTATGGTATAAAAGGATAAAATCTTATCATACTGGCAAAACACTGATTCACCCCCCCTCTCAGTGTTCTTGGATCCCAACAATTGGTATTAGAGCCTAGTACCTCGAAAGAAGTTTAATAGCTTGAGGAAGTTCCTGAAATTGGAATCTTTGAACATGGCTATGGAGAAGCAACTTGAGATGTCTCTTGAGGATTATGATGCTGATAGGATAAAGAACTTGAAATTGCAAGATGAATTGAATTTTGCTAATGAATTCATTCTTATCCTACAAGAAAATTTATCATCAGCTCAAGCCAAGAGAAAAAACATTTGCAAAACCTAGGTGATGAGGAGAAGAATGCCCTTAAGGAACAATGTCAGAAACTAAGTCAAGCAAACATGCTCATGAAGAATGAAATGCAAGATATGACTATGAGGTTATCAAAAGATATTGAGGAAAGAAAGAAGAGGGAAGATAATCTTGTTATATCTCTGAAAAACAAATTTGATGAATGTGGCAGATTGACTCATGAGAATGATTTATTGAGAACTGATTTGGCACACTCCTAGAACAATGAACAAGAACTTGAAAGATAAATAACTACTCTGAGAGATTATCTGACTACTGCTATTGAGTATAAAGAAAAATTTAGGATCAGTGCTGCATAGTTGGATGACTTATTGAAAAGACAAAGACAGATTGATGATTCTAGAGGACTTGGATTTGTACAAGGTCAAAGCTCTGGTACTGCAAATGAAGATCAGACAACCGGTATGCAGAACTCATCAGAACAGAGGAAACCGGTAAGGCAATCTAATGCTTATAAATTTAATGGTAGATGTTTTATTTGCAATAAATTTGGGCATATGGCTAAACAATGTAAAACTAAAGAAAATCAAAACTACAATTTTGTTCCCGGTCAATGCAAAAATTACAAGAAATATGGTCATAGATCAGAATATTGCAAAATGAATGTTAAATGTCATGCATGTGGAAAGATTGGACATTTTGCTAATCATTGTAGGTTAAGAAATAATATCGGATATGTCAAAGCAATTCAAAATAATAATGTTACATGTTATCCATGCAACAAAATTGGTCATATTGCTAAGTATTGCAGAAGCAAGACTCAACCGGTTAGCAATGATAAAAATAATGAGAAAGGAAAGCAGAAGGTAGATGAAATACAACAAGATCACACCAAGAGATGGGTTAGGAAATATGAAGAACCAAGTGGAGATGGATCTACACCGGTAACTCCACCAGTAGAACATGTTATTCTTCCACCGATAGGAAATTCCACCGGTAACTGAGGCATAAGCCTTTGGGGTTGTCAAAGTCATTGAAAAATATTGCATATTACCCCAGAGGAGATCTAAAGAGATCTAGAGAGTTGTGTTCATCATTGATGAAGGTTCACCCGGCATAAGACTATGAAACCAGCATCTGATAGGGTTGTTCACAAAACATTTATTACAGAGAAATATTAAGGTTTTATTCGTTGATAAAAAGGGGCAAGTAAAATCATTTTCACTCATCGAGCATTCAAGCATTCAGAGCAAAGAAAAGGCGAATTAAGAGCAAGAAAAAGAATTGTGAAAGGATTTCGAGCAGTTATCTGAGAAGCACTCAATCTTACACTAGCATTCACTTTCAGGTATTCTTCGAAATGGCATCTAGATCTTCAGCTCCTAATTTCATTTTAAATCCCACCATTGTCGAAGTTAAGGATAGGTTAAGGCCCGTATTCAAGGAGGTTCCCGAGATTGCTAAGAAAGAAGACTCTGCAGGAGCATTTTCTAGGGTTCCTGACGACGTGATGTATGTTGAAGATGTGAGGGCATACATTCATTGCACCCTAGAGGATCTGGGCACATAGGACATCAAAAGTATGTACCAATCCGTGATACTGGGAGACTCTAGAACCATCAAACCAGAATACAAATCAATTGAGGATCTAGGGTTAATCGGTCTTCTAATCATAGTGGAATTCAAAGATGAGGTTATTAGATATGTTATGAGGAGGGTTCACAATGAATTTATCTGGCTGGATTGGCCTTATATGATCACTAAGGAGGTTGTTCAAGTAGTCACCAGCTTACCCAAAGTCGGACAAGAACCTGGCAAGAAAGTTTCCAACAATGAGGTCAAAAAACTCACCGGTGCAACTCCTGATAGCATATCAATGAGGATCAACACAATCACCAACACTGATGTAAATTTTGCAAGCATGATAATAGGTTATAAGGTATCTCAATCCAACTGATTGAATTTTGTTGCTAGTTCATGCATTCATGTTGCATATCAGATGCTGAGAAATAATGTAAAGTATGATTTATGTGAATGAATGAGGAGTGAATTGATGTTGAACCTTGGTAAGATCAAGGGAGTCAAGAAAGGCACTTTTAGATGTGTAAATTTGATTGTTTGTTTAATGCTTTACTTCCTGAATGAGCTACTTGGTCTTGGCAAGAAGCGTTGGGCTCATGGCATACCAGTAGGTATGCAAATCAAGGAAGCAATCACTGGTCTTGGTACCGACAGAGATGAGAAACTTGGGGGTATTTCAAAACATTCCAAGAAAATATGAGGCAAAGGGAGAGAATATCAAAGAACATTGTGGAGAAGTACTCCACTGACATATGTTTTATGGTAAAAACAAATGAAACTCTTAGGAAAGTAGTTGAACCTAGGACCATATGGATTATAGAGCTTGGATATGAGGTAGATGACAATATTTTTTAACTCTATGCAAAAACGTTGTTAGATGCCCCATTAGATGACAAAACAAAGAATTTTGGTACGACAGGAGAGAAGATTCTTGAAGTGAAAACTAGTTTTAAGAAGAAGAGAAGAGAGAAGAAAATAGAAAAGATGTCTGCATATGTACAAGATGTAATTCATAAGATAGACACTCAAATGAGTTTTGGATCCAAATAGGTAGCAAAACTGACAGAGACTAGTACTACAGAAGTGAAGAAGCCTGAAACTTTCATTTCCTCTATCACTTCTTACTTTGACCCTGAGGATAATGACCCTTTGGCTTTCAGAAGGGTACAAAGGAAGAAAGTGGTACAACCACCAATAGAGGAGAAGAGGGCAGAGCCTAGGAGGAGACTTGTCAGAAAGGCAACTAAACCTACGACACCTCTACCATCAACAAGGAAGCCTATGCAAAAGAGGAAACTAGTCACATCTACCTCGACAACCACAAGAAAAAAAAAGAAGGGTGATGATACTAAAACTAGTAAGACCACAAAGAACCGTCCTGAGCTTATTGATGAAATTACAAAAGATAGAATTTTGAAAAATGTATTTAAGTATTATGGAGACTTAGAAGAAAATGAGCAAAATGAAATAGAAGAGGCTATTTTGTTGTATATAAACATCTATAAGAAAGCCTTAGTTGAAATTTTGAAGGAGATACCTCTATCCTTGTATAATAAACTTGAGGCTAGAAGACTTGACACTGTCAAGAGAGATAGGGAGATTAAGGAAGTAGCACTTTTAGAAATGTGTGGTGTTGTAAACAATGAGGAAATGAAAAGATGCATAGATATTGCAAATAGGATAGTTTTCAGTAGTAAACCCCGACATATAAGCCTTATGATGGGTAGAGTAAATGAGGTGATAAATGAAACTAGTAAGGGTTGGACTAAATTCTTTCAGAAAAATCCATATTTTCTCACATCTCAAGAAGAATTTGCAAGAGAAACAACTTCCACCATTCCTGACAAATCAAAAGGGAAAGGTATTTTGGGCAGTTCAACTCCAATTTTGACACAACCGACAGTAGAGGAGAGTGTACAGTCTGTACTGGCACATACCATTTTTGAGAAAGGCAATGTACATGATACTGTAAATATTGTGGATGATACTCCACCGGCAGTAACTGATAAAATGAGTCTATATCGGTAGTTAAAACTGATTCCCCAACAAAGGTTTTGGCAATTGACACTTCTCAGGTTGAGAAGAAATCAGTCTCTGAGATGAGTCCAACTGAATTGATGATGATGGCTACTCAGAAATTACTGAAGGAGGGTACTACAGATAAAGGAATAATTGATCAATCGGTCACAGTGTTGCACAGATTGATACCTAACTATCAGATTAAAGATGGAGCAAGCCCTTCTGGTAGGCTCAAGACTCTAACAGAGCACATTTCTAACAATTTTCAATCTCTGATTCAAATTGCAGACCTACAAGCTTTGGAAAAATTCACAACAGCTAAAAGAGCATCTTTTGATCAGATCATATAAACTGAGAAAAAGAAAATTGAGACCAAACTTATTCCTATTGAGGTTTGTTTAAAACAATGTACAAATATCTACAGAGTGTGTTGTAACATAGAAATTCTTACAGCTAATGTAGCTAGCAAGTTGAAGGAGTTATATGACAAGATAACTAACATTGCTAATTCTTTTGATGGATTAATTGCACTAACCATATCTGTTGATGGACAAATTTGGTCCTTGGAGAACCAATTTTTTTCTTTGGAGAAAGAGAAAGATAAGATCATTCGCAGGGCAAGAAGTCTTAGAGGACTGGTAAGTCCCAGATTAGATTCATTGGGTGTTCATAAGAGAGAGTGCATGGACATGATTGCTAAACCTACACCGGCAGAAGTCAAAGAGAAGGAAACACTAGCACACTTAGTGGACTAACATCCATTTCTGAAACTTTCAAAACTGGTTGGGATGCATATCTTCAGTTGTTGAATAAGGATTACCCCAAAATTTTGAGGATAGTCAAGCTCCAGTGAAATTAACAGTATTCATTTATTCTTTTGTTCTAAATTGTTTCAATTCTTTCACCGGTCTTTAGCATTAATGTCAAAGGGGGAGTATGTATATATGTGAAAAATATCAGAGAAAACTAGATAAGAACACATGGGAAGGATATTAGGATATCAGAAGGAATGTATTGCTCAAGGGGAGCATATTTCTATTATACTGACAGGGAATTCATTTTTCACATGAGTGTTGCCATCAATGCCAAAAGGGGAGATTGTTGGCAATTGACACTCATTGGATTCATTTTGTTGTCATTAATGACAACAAGATTAGATGGAAGTCACATACCGACACTAGGAGGCATATACCGACAAACATTGTCTTTGGAGTATTCAGGGCTACACCAGCACCGGCACCGACATCAATACTTCAAGGAAGTCGACATCAAGGAAGATTTATTTAGTAAATCATTTTGTAATTATTGTCGAGGCTAACATTGAATATCTTTTGTAAATGTATTGTAAGCCGACATAAGGCATATTGTTTGTAATGGATATATAGGCCAGTCTGCTAGGTCATTTTGAAGTATACACATGAATATACACATGAGATAGACATGATATGGATATAGGAGAATATAGAAGAACTATATAATGCGAAGTATATGAATGAAGATCATTTTGTATGTGAATGTTATATCATGCAATGATCTGTAGATAGATTGGAAATCATTCTCAGAGGAGAAGAGATACTGGTAGTAGTGTTAAGGGTTTATGAACCGGTATAGAGCAGAGCTAGAACTAGAACTCTATTTGGCATAGAAGATGCATTCTTGAGTTCATTCTTCAATATTTTACTTTAGCAGAAAGCTTGTAGTCAGTGAGACTCTTTAGTGATGAGCAGTATGCTCTAGGCAGTGCGCCTTCCTACATGTGCAGGCCCCCATTATATGTAATATCTTTTCATATGGCCAGTGAATTGATATTGTGGGTTACAAATCCCACCATGGTTTTTCCTCTTTGAGGTTTTCCATGTATAAATTTTGTGTGTTATGGTATTCATTTATGTGGATGGTTTATTTTCTTCTTGCTATATTTCTATTTGTTTACCGGTTTATACGTGTATGGTATAAAAGGATAAAATCTTATCATACCGACAGAACACTGATTCACCCTCCCTCTCAATGTTCTTGGATCCCAACATTGTCCACATTAAATGGCATGGCCATGGCATGCAGGAGATTAATTTTATCCTATTTTTTGTGGACAATAGTGTTAGGATTCCAAAAGATACTAAGAGGGGGGGGGATGAATCAGTATCTGACCGGTATAATAATTTTCTTAACTTATAACATGAAAAGCATATTAAAATTGTGTACCGGTAAACCAGAAATAACGCAGCTAATAAGAACAATAACCACAAAATGAAAAGCACACCATATCTCAATATTTTAACAAGGAAACCCGGTGTGGGAAAAACCTTGGTGGGATTTGTGACCCACAATATTCACTTACTAGCCAACACGAGAATATTACTGCTTACAATAGGGGCCTGCACATGCAGGAAGGCCAAGTGCCTAGAGCTCACTGCTCAGTTACAAAAGAAGTCATACTGACTTACAAAAATGGATTATACTAATCCAATGTCTTGTACTGCTTCATATCAACATCTACTATGCTAGATTCAGTACCGGTTTAAGCTCTGCAATATACATAAACCCTTATCCAATAATTCGCATATTAGGTCTGCTACCTTCTTTTCATATTTCACATCATATCATATCCTAAATGATCTACAATGATCTCATACGTATATGAGTGATATTACAATCCGCCATGTCAACTTACAAAAGATTTTACAATTAATTACAAAATACATTTATATAAAATTGTTGTCGGCCAAGGTGTCGGTAATCAATCTTTTGGATGCCGGTGAACTGTACGTCGGTGTAGAGTCTGCCACTATTTGTGCCTGAGTCTGCCTGTCGATATCACATGATTGTAAGGTTGCCATCAGTGAAAATACCTTCAATCACCTACAATGTCTCATTGAAGTGTGCATTTTCCAACAATCTCCCCCTTTGGCATTGATGGCAACACTCATGAGAAAAATCAAAAAGTGCCCAAAAAAGGTCCAAAAAGAATCTGCCAAAATTTGTCTTACCAAAATTGTGTGCCCAAAAATGTATACTCCCCCTGAGCTGATGATGTCCCATTCTGATCATTTTTCTCATCTCACTACTCCCCTTTTGACATTAATGGCAAAGGTTGTCATTCGTTGTCAATGGAGTGTGGTTCCTGCCTAGAGTTTTGTAATCGGTGGGTTACAATCTAGAATATATCTACCAAAACCATATTTAAGTTGTCGCTGAATATTTTGCTTTCCTGTAATGCCTCTTGTTTTCTCTGAACTGTACCGGTGAGTATGTTCATTTGCTCTTTCGGTATCTTAAGTCCGGGAACCAGAGCCTCAGAAATTTCTTTTCTCAAAGAAATGAGGTAATCTAGTTTAGGACCAAGTTTACATTTTAAGCTTTTTGCCTTATCCTTTATTCTTTCTTTATCCTTCTCTAACTTCTCAATTTTCTCTTCAAGATCTACAATTTTCTTATCTATCTCCAAAAATGAATCAGATGTACCTATCAGATTGTCAGCAATATTGTTTATTTCAGTTTGAGTTTTGCTGATCTCCGAATCTATATCCTATGTCAAGATGTCTATTTTGCAAGTATCCCTGTACATTTTCTTAAAATCCAAAATTGTTTTTCCAAGTTTCGGTAATAAGGTGTCCATTTTCTCCTTGTTCTTCTTCAACATTTCCTCATAGAATTTTTCTTTCTCCTTATTCATCCTTTCTTTGAATGTGTCTTCATTGATTTGATCAATCAACTATCAAAATATTGCTAGTGATGAACTTAGACAATGTGTCTAGTTGACCTAAAGAATCTGTATTATCCACAATGCATTTAGGTGCTACCAATTTGAGAATAGTTATTGTGTCATCAATAGCCTTATAGGCTTGTGCATTATATTCTGTGACTTTCTTTATTGAATCCAGTAAGACCTCTGTCAAATTTGTAGGTTAGAATTCTGCTATTGAAGTACCAGATGTCTGTCCAACTGTTTTCACAATCTTCATGCTGTCGGTTGTAGTGATAACCTTGCTTGTTTCGACCTCTGGTACGTCAGTTTGTGTTTGCATTTATATTAGCAAAGGTTTGGGCTTTTCAGTTTTAGCCTGTGGCACTGTCTCTATCTGAACTTGTGTCTCAACTTGTTTCTATTCTGGTTTCTCCATCTATGTTTTAGAAGGTTTCTTAGAGCTCTCAACAGTTGGTTTCTCAGATGTAGTCTCTGCAATGTCCATTTCTGGTTCTCCTGATTGTTTTCAGTTTTATCTACCAGTTCTTCTAATGTTTTACCAATGGTGTCTTCTGCTGGTTGCTCTGTTTGAGTAGGTTTTTTATGCTTATGTTTATAGTATTATTAACCTCAACCTCAACATCTGCAATCGGTGGCTCAGTAGCCACATCTTTCCTTTTATCCTCAGTGCTTTCTCTGTCAAACACAATATTTACTTCCTGTGTGTCTATATTTATAGTGTACAAAATTTTGGACTCAGGATTTGTATCCTCTAGAGGAGTCTCCATACTCTCAATAGCCGGTTGATTGTCTATAGTTTCTACTAGTGGAGTATCTGAAGGAGGTGGGGTTAAGTTATTAGTTATTTTTAGGCTTGGAGGTCCACCTACCTTACCTTTCCCCTTATCCTTGTCCTTTTGGTATACCCTAATGGTTTTAGGTCTTAGTAGCTCTTCTTGTTTCTCTTTTTCTACAAAGAATATGTCCCATGCATATGTTGTTTCTTTAGAGACTTCATTCACTCTTCCCACCATCAGTGCTATATGCCGATGAGCAGTTGAAAATATTGTCCAGTCTGCTTCACTAATTAGTTTGTCTATCTCATCAGGTGAGTTTACAGGATGCACTACAAGTAGTTTTTCAATTTTTATTTTCTTGTCCAGCTCAATAATGGCTACCCTTCTAGCTTCTAGCATTTTATACAAATCATTGGGTATTTCATCAACAATTTCCATTAAAAATTTCTTGTATATATCCAAGTGTAAAATTACACTATTCTCTATGCTTTCTTTGTCATCAGTAGATAGTGTGTTATACAGTTTGCTGATGTTTTTCAACTTTCCATCTTCTGTTATTTCACTTAAGAGTTTATCCAGTGGAGAAATATCTTGTTTTACCTTCTTCTTCTTAGGAGTCAACTTTTTCGCTAGAGGCCTCACTACCTGTTGCTTTTGTCTTGTTTTTCTAGGAGTGGGTGAGGGTACCGGTGAGGGTTTTCTTTTCCTTTCTACCCTTTTGAATACCGATGGCATATCACTCTCAGAGGATGTTGCAACTGGTGAAAGATGAGCTTCCGATTGAAGTCCTTCCAACTCACTTTCTTTGATACTAATTTGCTTCAATATATCTTCCTTAAGTGCTTTTGCTTGTCTAGTGCCTTTCCTTACTATTTGTTCAACTTTCTTGACTCTTTTCCTAGACTGACTACCACTTTCTATTGTTTTAGCACTACCAAAGACTTTCTCAGATGGTTCTTTTGGTGCTTCAAGGAGGGCTTTTGCATAAGTTTCAATAATGTTTTCATGTGTCTCATAGCCCATTTCAGTTACCTAGATTGTCCTAGGGACAACTGCCTTGATCTAGATTTCATCCTTTTTAATTACAAAGCATATTTCTTTCTAATATTTATCTACAATTGCCTGTGACAGTCTTATTCTAGTCTTCATTCGAGCCTTCAGTGCTTGAAAATGTTCATTTATGTTTTTCTCTTTGTTTTCTCCCATATTGTTTAATATATCCAATAGTTGCTTTCCTACCGGTATATCAAAGCCAAAATATTTTCTACCAATACTGAGTACTTGCTTAGTAATATACAACATTAAACATACAAGCAAATTTCCAAATCTAAAGGTTCCTTTCTTACCTCCTTTGATCTTTTTCAAATTGTCTATTAGTTCATCTTTGAGACATTCACACACATCTATTCTAGCATTATCATTAACCATGTCATATGCACTTTTAATACATAGGCTAGATACTGAGTTCAACCTATTTGTATGTGTAGCTTTGTAGCCTAAGACCATACTAATGAATCTGACATTGATGTCCTTTACATCATTTACCCTTAGAGACCTTTTGTCAAATGTTGCACCAGTTAGATCCATCACTGTGTCATTCGAGACCCTTTTTGTTTTGTCAGGTCTACTACCGATGGAAGGTAACCCTGTTACTGCTTTAACGACTTCTTTTGTGATTTTATGAATCAAATCCAACTAGAAGAATTCACCATGGACTCTGCTTAGGACTATTCTTATCACTTCTTCGGGAAAATCAGGAATGCTAAGAATATCCAAAAAACCTAGGGTTTCTACTACCTTGTGTCCCGACTTGACATTGCCATTTTTATCACAAATCACAGTGCTATACATTTTCTTAATTTCATCATCTCCTAATTCCTCTATATGACATTGTATGTATATTCTAGGATCTTCAGCATATACTACTCCTTTAGGAATTTGAGAGAATGCACCTATGTTATCATCTTTCTTAGCTATTTCGGGAACAAGCTTGAATATGGGTCTAGGGTGCTTGATAACCTTAATTATAGTAGGGTTTGCTATAAATTCAGGAACAGAGGAGGATACCATGTTTATAAATACCTCAATCTGCCTTAGGGATGAGTGCTTAGATGAACTACTTCACTTCTTCACTAAGGATGCCTTTGCTCGGGAATTTTCGCACTCTCAAAGATTTGAATGCTCGGTGAATAAGAAAGAGCCAAAATACTTGCTTTATAATGTTCTTTTCTCCAACTACTGCATTTAATGCTTGCCGATTAAGTCACAACTTAACTCATCTTCCAGTAAAGAAGTAATTCAACTTCTCACCATCAACTGAGGGTATAATAGCATATTTTTCAATTTGTTGCTAAACCCCCAAAGGATTTTTCTTTAGTTAGATGAAGAGTCTCCTATCGGTGGAGTATTACTCTGTTCTATTGGTGGAGGAGAATTCCATCAATATTTTGATCTGACTTTCTGATCCATTGTTTTGAGAATTCTTTCTTTACCTCTTCAACCTTTTCTTTACCTTTCAAACTAGGACCTTTGTTATTTGCCGGTAGGGACTTGCTTCTACAAAATTTTGCAATATGTCCAATTTTGTTACAAGCATAACAAGTCACATTGTTTTTCTGAATAGCTTTCCCATATCCTAAGCCAGTATGTGTTCTGCATTGATTAAAGAGGTTTCCAAATCTTCCACAAACATAACCTCTTACATTCATTATGCAATTTTTTGAGTTATGACCAACTTTGTTGCATTTAGAACATTGACCAGTGGGTGTATTAATGTTCTGATAATTTCTAGATCTACATTGATTTTCTCTATGACCATACTTGTTACAGTTAGAGCATTTCCCATTAAATTTGTAAGCATTAGGTTGTCTTACCGATTTGCTATGATCACGATTGTTTGCAGTACCGGAGCTTTCACCAACTTCAAAGCCAAGTTCATTTGTATCACCATTTGGTTTCTGATTCTTCAACATGTCAACAAGTTCTTCTGAACTTTTCTTGAATTTCTCCTTGTGTTGATTTGCAGTAGTCAGTTCATTTTCCAAGATTCCTTTATGTCTCATGAGTTCAGTTCTGTCATTTTGTGTGTGAATCAAATTTGTCTTCAACATATCATTTTCATGACTGAGTCTTGTGTTTTCTATTCCAGCCTCATTTAGTCTTCTAGTCAAGTCATCTTCATTCTTCTTGCTATCTTCAATTTCTTTACAAAATCTCATAGTCATATCTTGCATCTCATTCTTCATTGTATAGTTATCTTGTCTCAGTTGGTTCACCAGATCATTAAGAGTTTCCTTTTCATCTTCCTCATTTTGCATCTTCTCATAAATTTCTCTTCTTTTATTTCTTGCTATGGTGAAATTTTCTTGAAGTCTTCATATAATATCCTAAGAAGTCTTTAGATCATCCTCAATTTTGATATTCTTCACTTTTTCTGTATCATAGTCTGAAAGAGTTGTTTCTGATTGCTTTCTCAAATTTTCCATCTCTACCGGTGACAAGATCTTCCTCAAGCTGTTAGACTTTTGAAAATAGAGGACCAGGCTCTGATACCAATTGTTAGGATTCCCAAAGATACTAAGAAGGGGGGTGAATCAGTATCTGACTGGTATAGTAATTTTCTTAACTTATAACATGAAAAGCATATTAAAACTATGTACCAGTAAACCAGAAATATTTCAGCTAATAAGAACAACAAACACAACATGAAAAGAACACCATAACACAATATTTTAATGAGGAAACCCAGTGTGGGAGAAACCTTGGTGGGATTTGTGACCCACAATATTCACTTACTCAATAAGAGAATATTACTGCTTATAATAGGGGCCTGCACATGCAGGAAGGCCAAGTGCCTAGAGCTCACTACTCAGTTACAAAAGAAGTCACACTGACTTACAAAAATGGATTATACTAATCCAATGTCTTGTACTACTTTAGATCAGCATCTGCTATGCTAGATTCAGTACCGGTTTAAGCTATGCAATATACATAAACCCTTATCCAATAATTCACATATTAAGTCTGCTACCTTCTTTTCATATTTCACATCATATCATATCCTAAATGATCTACAATGATCTCATACATATATGAGTCATATTACAATCTGCCATGTCGGCTTACAAAATATTTTACAATTAATTAGAAAATACATTTATATAAAATTGTTGTTGGCCAAGGTGTCAGTAATCAATCTTTTGGGTGTCGGTGAACTATATGCCGGTGTAGAGTCTGTCGATGTCGGTGCTTAAGTCTGCCTACCGGTATCACATGATTGTAATGTTGCCATCAATGACAATACCTTCAATCACCTACAATGTCTCATTGGAGTGTGCATTTGCCAACAAATAGCAACATGGGCATACATACATGGAGTTGTATTGTTCCCCATGTGGAGCGTTGCAATTTGCAGCATGAAGGAGAAAAAGTAGCAGAGGACCTTTCGATGGCAATATTTTCTGACAGACAGAAAATAAATACATGAGGAACTGTGCAATGGAAACTAATCTCCCACATGCCATGTTCATGCCATTTAACATGGAGAATAGCCCATGTCCAAGCATTTACTATAGCTAGGCTAGACATTTTGCCACCAAAATTCCCATGTATTGTCTTAGCTATCCTTCCTTTCTGATCGTTAGAAATGGCTGACGTGGAAAGGTCCTGGCATTCTTTTTGTCATCCATGCTAGAAAAGGAAGCACTCCATGTGGGGCCAATGGAACTCCATGTATGCATGATGAATGCACATTTTTTAGTATGATGTGGTATTTTATGTGGAGAACAACTGCTTTCCATTTGAAAATGATGTTTTCGAAAGGTCCTCTACTACTTTTTATCCTCCTTCCTACTCTATCCCTAAAACATGTGGCATCCAAAAACAAAGACAACTTGTTTCTTAATGAACATGTTGTGTTTTCAACACAAAAAAGGATGCATGATATTTTATTATATTTTTTAAAAAATTTGGCTTCAAAAGGGGTGGCTTTTGGATTTGTTTGAAATGGTTCATTTTAGAAAGTGTTTGGGTTACTTTTCTAGGGTCTAATTGTTTGTGAACATCCTCTTCTCCATAGTTCCAACAGAATGGAAAATGGACACATAATGTTGGTTGATATATACTATTGTTGTTAGTGATAGGTTGAGTTTGAGGTTAAACTGCCTTATTATAGTTGAACATGTTAATTCTCTATCCACTTGGGCATGTTTGTTGTGCCATAACATTGTGTTCAATATTATGAATATAGATGAATAGAAATGTTTCTTGTGGCATGTGTGTTTAATTTCAAATTTAATCTCTCACTAATATTTTTTATTTTTTATTTTTTATTTTATTTTATTTTTTCCGTAGGTCACTGGTTTGATAGCAGAACACTTTCCTATTTGTTAGGGGTTGCCTTTTATTTATTGTGTGAGAAGTTTGTGGAATATAAAGGTAAACTATATATTTCTTTGTGTTATATTTATGCATGTTGTGTCATGTAATTTAGTTGCCACAAACATTCACATGTCTCATTTTTTCCACCACTAGCTTCTATGGTAAGGGAGAAGTTGCCCTTTGTACGACAAGTCTCACGAGAAGAAGAATGGATTTTTTCCAACCAATACAAGCTTACTAAGGGTTCTATGAAGATGAAGATGTGTCTTCATAGGATGGATATGATAATGGTGATGAAACACAAGAGGATGGTTGACAAGGACATGTATTGGTTGTATTGTAATCACGTTTTGCATTGATTTCAATGTGATTGTTGTCATATGGAATATGAGATTTTATGTGTTCATGAAATGGGACTTGTGAAAGTGCAAATGTGGGATAGGGGTTGGCTGAATATAGAAATGAACGCAAGGGTAGAAGGCTTTTGTATTTTTGTCTCTAGGGTACTTGTGGTGAGGTTGGAGGGATGAGATTTTGGGATTTGTGGGTTTTTAACATGCATAGATTATTCAAGCACAATCTTGATTTGATTCAACCACATATGTGTCGACGTCCTTTGAATTTGAAACATCATAGGTCTCATCCACCTAAGAAACTTAAACAGTGTGCTGAAAGGAGGGGGACCAATGTTGAATACCAACTAAGAATTTAGGTAAGAGCATGGTGGCAGCGTGTAGTTGATTGAGTTTTCTTGGCCTATGGTGTGACCACATATGAGGACTTGCCAAAGGTAAGAAGGAAATAAGTAAGAGAAATCATGCACAAGTACAGCTCTAAAGAAAATCAGGAGGTGAGAAGATAGAATATATTGAGGTCGTTGCATATAAAAAAATTAAAACCTGTGATTTTTGTGATTGTTTATAATCTTTTATTTTTTTCTTTTTTCGTTGTTTGGTTATATTTAGTAATTTGATTTGAATAGATACTATTGAATTACTTCATACTCTACATCCTAGTCAATCCAGAGGGGAAGATAGCCGTGACCCTAGAAAATCGCATGAGGACCATGTGGGGTTGTTGTGTGATGAGGAGCCCATTTTGGAGCAAAGGAAGAATAAAAGAGTGAACATAAATTGATTTAATTATATAACATGGATAGCTAACATCTATATGAATCTCACAACTGACTTCTAATGCTTGTATTCATGTAGGTTCCTTTCAGTTAGTAGTTCGCACAAGCATGCTAGTGTTGTATCAGGTCGCAATGAAAAGCATAGAGAGGAGGGTAGGAAGAAGAAAAAAGAGAAGGTAAATTGTTGCTTTACATTCACATCTTGTATGGCTAATGAATCGATAACTTATACTATTGCTTGTATTTTGATAAGTTGCTCCTGAAACACTATTTGGTTCACACAAGCATGGTGCTCTTCAATCAGGAGGTGAAAATTGTGATAAGGAGGGGGAAAGGATGAAAAAAAACCCAAAGGTATATTGTTGTACATCATTCATATTTAGCATGAGTAATCAATGGTAGCTTACATTCATTGTCCCTTTTGTCAGGCTTCATCTGAAGGTGTGTATTTCTTGCATGAGCATGGCATTGTTCACACAGAAGGTGACAAGAAGCATAAGGAGGAAAATAGGAAGAAGAAAAAGGAGAAGGTATATTATTGCATTACATCCATATATTGTGTGTGTAATCAACTGATAGCTTACATTCATCCTCCCATTTCGCAGGTTGCATCTGAAGCATTTGGCTTGCATGAGGATGGCATTGTTCAATTGGGAGGTCACAAGCAGCAGTAAGATGAAGAAAGGAAAAAGAAAAAGGACAAGGTATATTCTTTCTTTACATCCATATCTAGTGTGCATAATCAATTGATAGCCAATATTGATTCTCCCACTTGACAAGCTTCATGTGAAGATCCTTTCTTGGATGGGGATGACGTTGTTCAATTGGGAGGTCACAATTTGCACAAGGATGAAGAAAGGAAGAAGAAAAAGGAGAAGTATATTGTTGCATTACATCCATATATCGCGTGCATAATCAATTGATAGCTTACATTCATCCTCCCCTTTCGCAGGATGCATCTATAGCATTTGGCTTGCACAAGGATGGAGATGTTCAATTGGGAGGTCACAAGAAGCACAACGAGGAAGAAAGGAAGAAGAAAAATGAGAAGGTATATTCCTACTTTACATCCATATCTAGTGCGTGTAATTGATTGATAGCCAACATTGATTCTCTCACTTCACAGGCTACATCTAAAGCTCCTTGCTTGGATGGGGATGGCGTTGTTAAATTGGGAGGTCATAAGAAGCACAAGGAGGAAGAAAGGAAGAAGAAAAAGGAGAAGGTATATTTTATTGTAATACATCCATCTTTTAGGTGGATAATCAATTGATAGCTTGCATTCATGCTCCCATGTGACAGAATTCATCTCAACTAGTACATTTCTTGAATGAGGATGATGTTGATCAGTCAGTACGTGATAAGCAACACACAGAGAAAGAAAGGAAGAAGAAAAAGAAGAAGGTATATTCTTGGGTTATACACATATCTCGTGTGTCTAATAAATTGATAGCTTACATTCACCCTCCCATGTGATAGGCTTCATCAGGAGCTGTACATTTTTCACATGAGGATGACGCTCATCACTTGGGAGGTGATAAGGAGCTCAAGGTGGAGGAAAGGAAGAAGATAAAGGAGAAGGTATGTTTTTGGGTTCCACCCATACCTCGTTTGTCTAATAAATTAATATCTTACATTCATGCTCCCATGTGATAGGCTTCATTAGAAGCAGTACATTTATTGCATGAGGATGGCGTTGATTAGTCCAGAGGTAACAAGTAGCACAAGGTGGAAGAAAGGAAGAAGAAAAAGAAGAAGGTAAATTATTGGGTTACATCCATATCTCATGTGTGTAATCAATTTTATAGCTTACATTCACGCTCCCATGTGATAGGCTTCATCTGAAGCAATACATTTCTCACATGAGGATGGTGTTGATTAGTTAGGAGGTGATAAGTAGGACAAGGTGGAAGAAAGGAAGAAGATAAAGGAGAAGGTATATTGATAGCTTACATTGACGCTCCCATTTGACAGGATGTACCCAAAGCACCTCCCTTGCATGACAATGTCATTGTTGAAGGGGGAGGTGAAAAGAAGCATAAGGCAGAAAAAAAATAAGAAGAAAAATGATAAGGTATATTATTTCTTTTCATTATTCAACATTCATATTGTATGAAGGATCTTTTTAGTTGTTATTGTTGTCAATGAGCTTTGGCGGAACGAGTTAGTTCATAACCAATGTCCATGTCACTTTTGAAAGCCCACAATCCCAAGTCAATTAATTTTATAAAATATGACTCAACTGCAGCTTGACTGTTTAAGTGTCATTTGAAATTCACATGTGCATATAGCTTTGCATATGTACAGGCAATGTATTTACATAGTCACCATCCAATGTTTTTGGTCAACTTGCTCTATGCCTTGATTTTATGTTTGTATGGGAAATGTTTTTACATAAGCACAACTGGCCTTTGTCTTTGCCCAACTTTTGGTTATTGTCTTTGATGATTGTGGATTTGTCTTTGTTCGATGGATTATTAATTGCTTTCAACCTTGCATACAAAAGGCTAACCTCTTAAATTTCCTTTTCTATGTGTAGAACCATTTTATTCTATAATCAATCTCAACAACCAAATCATGATCATCTTCGATCACAATATCCTAAACATTATTTTATGCACCATTACTAACAACATTCTTGACTTTGTAACAAAGAGCCTCTGAAGCAGTGCATAGTACATCTAAGCATTGTGCTCTGGATGAGAATAGTGAACATGAAAAAGGTGGAACTTATGCTATCGGGGATCATGTTGAGCTTCGATTGAAGGGAGTTCTGGTTGGAAAAGGCATAGTAGCTGGCATGGGAAGTGGTGCACTTTGCCACAATACTCCACTCCCAATAGGAACTGTGAAAGTCCGTGTTGTTGAGGTGCTTGACCTAGATGTCAAGATGCCTTATGCACATCCATTCTCTGGTGTATTGATTGATTTGAAAGATTCATTTGAGATATAGAATATCTCAGACTTGGCTCAACCTGCCTCTTTGGTACGAATCAATGATGCCAAAAGTTCCTTTCTCAAGGTTTGTGTCACAATTTCCTTCACATCCCTTTTACTGACATATGCTTTGGCCATGTTCACATAAAGTTACATCAAAATCCATTGTGTTTTACACATTTTAGAAATCGTACGAAATGTCATTTTATGTCCAGATGCTTTCATTCCTATTGTGATGTTGCAACTCATATAATCTCTTTGTGGTTTGTTGCAGGATGCATACCTCACCATTGACAATACGATGGATGAACCCCTTTCCATCCCCCACCACAAAGCAATCGCCTGTGGAGCTTCCTGTGATAGGTCTCATAGTTTCCTATATATCCACTGCAACAACATATATATTGTGCATGATTTTATTGTAATGGTGCAACTGATTTATTTTCTCTATGGTTTCATGCTGGATGAACACCTCATGAATACCAACATGATGGAATCGGGCATGGAGCATCCTCTAGTACATCTCATTCTTTTCTTTATATTTAATGTACTAGCATATTTTTTGACCAAGTTCTTATTATGACGAGAGGCATCTACAATGACATAAAAATGTCTGCAAACAATAATCCATTTTCGAAACATTTTGACATATTTATTGCACATGTTCCTATTGTATTTGTGCCACTCATTTATAATCTCTATGAGTTCATGGAAGAAGATGACCTCCACTATGTTGAGACAAAGAGAGTTCCCATGAACTAGCCTACCATTGTAAGGCGATCAAGTGCAAGGCTTTGATCCCTTGGTATCACGCCTCCAAAGATACACAATAACCCTAAGAAAAGAAGTAGACTCTACAAAGGCATTTCCTTAGTTGTACAAACTAGACAGTGGAGGAGATGATGAATATATGAATATATTATTTTATTGTGTAACCTTCAATGCTTCATTTGACATTTGTGGATACCATCCGGTTACTTATGTTGAACAATTTTTTTAAGTTCATATGTCTGATAACTTTGGTTTTATATATGAACATTTTTTTTTCACATATTGTTGGTTGGCCATTTGTGGACACCGTCTGCTTAGTTCAGTTGAACATTCCATAATTCATTGCATTGTGATGAATTATATGCTTTATTTGGACTAACTGGAGAATTATTAAAGACATGGTGCCTCCATCTTGGGAATAATGTGATTTGTATCTCACTTGCATGCAAGTTGTTTGTTTATATGAGGCTTAAGTTTGTTGATGGAGAAGTCAAAATTGCTTTTATACTGATCAAATTGTGTATGTTTGTTATATGCTATTTTTCTTTTCATAACTATTTTTTCAAGTACTGTATGTATATCAATATTGTATATCTAAAATATTTTGCACTGTTCTTGCACACAATAATTTGATGACATTCAAATGTGGTGCAAGAGCACCTAATAGGTCTTCATGCCTCAATGAGGCCAAGTTTGTGTCTTTTAGGTTTTAGTAAGAAGAAATTCATGTATAAGGTCTACAAGACCATTTTTGATGTAAGGGCCATTAAGGTCAATAGGTGGAGTTTTGAGTCATAATGAGGTCGCATTGACCAAAATTGTCAAGATATCACAAATGTGTGTAAATGGGTCTAGTATGGTATTTTATGATGTATAAGGGTTTTTTTTTATGTAATTGGACCATTTTGAATCACTATGGAGTCATGGAAGTCATAGATTAGGTCTATGTTCATTTTGAGCAAAAAAAATGTCAAAGTTGACAAAAACAAGTTGTCAAGCAAAATTTGCATTTTGGAGGTATTTATGTGTTGGTTTGTCAAAATAAGTCAAAAGGGTAAGGTTGTGACCATTTTGAAGTCTTGGAGGACATTATAAAGGTCTTTCCATATTCAATGTAAGGTTTGTTGTCATGTATTAAGTAAGAAAATCAATAAAAGTTGTGTTCTTTGCATATTTATTGTGTAATTTCCAATGTAATAGTTTGATTTTCCTTATTTTTCATTGCGAAAAATTATTCATCTATCTTGAAGACTCATTGATTATGGAAGGGAATTGAATATTCTTTATTTAGAACTTTGTCTCACTCATTTTCATTTCAGTTTGGTTGAGATATCTTGTTTTCTTTAAAAACTAGTAAAAAACCCTCATTAGGGTATCCAGAGACTAAATAAAAATGATCTATGAATTGTTTCATGATTGAACAATCACACCAAGTGGTGGGATGTTGTATGATATATTGTTCCCTCTTATAGTTGTGTTTGCAGGGTCCCAGGGAATGTTTGGCACATGTGAAAGGGTTGGAAGTATGACTGTCATAGTGTCTCAGACTATGAACAACAAAGCACAATTGGGGTTTTGATGGTGATGAATGGTAAGGAGGGTTTGGAAGGGAGATAAAGGTATAGGGGAATGTTTTTTGAGTGTTTAAGGAGACCCTAGGAGTCAGTAGGAGCCTTTGGAGGCATTGAGAGTTGGGAAGAAAGCTTAAGTTAATGACTATCCTAAAACATGCTAGGACTACTACATATATCAATGAGACAAGATTTGTTGTTGACCAAGAGTTGGATGAGGGTAGGTGTTGAGTTGGGAATAAGGAATGAATGAGAAAAGTTTATCACCCTTGTGATGAGCATTTGGAGTGTTGATAGGAAGAGAGTGATCCTTCCAGACATGACTATCTCTACATGGAGTGTGATTGTCCTAAAGATAGTATACCTACAGTAAATGTTGTTGAATCCCTTAGTGTGGATGGGGGCATGTAGAAAGGTGATTTGGTCAAGGAAGAAGAATCTTCAAGGGTTCCATGAAGTACTTGGTTTGGGGTAATATTGCAAGTTGTGAGTTGGCCTTAGAGGAAGAGTGGAAGTCCTATTTGGGGGTAGTCTTAGCTGAGTGACTAGTGAGGTTGAAGGTGTTTGAGAGTTGTGGAGCATGGTTTGAGGTCCAAGATGGTTGAATAGGTATGGAAGATTGTGTGTGAGTGACTCGATAAGGGATTGACAAGCTTGGATGTGTTTGGGCTATTGTAGCCTTGTGACTAGACTAGTAGCCTTGTGAGGGGACTTGTGAAGTTATGGAAGGGTTGGTACCTATTGAATAGGTGAGTTGGGAGAAAGAATCTCCCCAAGATGATTTTGGTGAGGATTCTCTACATCAAGATGAGAATCCTTTCAGGTGGATGTTGTTTAAGAACATCTGCTATTTATGCCAGTGCATCTTTTCCATGCTGACAAGGTAGAGGGAGACACAATTATTTATTTATTTATTTGGCATGCAATTAGTGTGGACACTTAGACAAGCAACATGAACTATTTGAAAAAATCCATTAATGCGCACTGTTACATATGATAACTCAATGATGAACGAATAGTACCAAACTGGTACTGAGAAGGGGGGGGGGTGAATCCATATAGACAAAAAGACACTCTTAAACCAGTTTGTTTGTGACGGTGCATAGACAGACAAACAGTAACACCGGTCCTTAAATAGAGTACAACAGGCAAAACCTAGAACAACTGAGACAAGCATAAACCGGTCAATGCTTATCATCTCATACAATCTAACACTTCATTTCCATTTCACCCTAATGCATGAACAGGTAATCTACCATCAAAGATATACATATAAGCAACTAGATCAGCATGATTCACCGCTTGACAGAAAACAACATAGCATCACATGAAGAAGACATCACACATGACACACATATTTTTCACGTGGAAACCCAACTTGGAAAAACCACAGTGGGGATGAATACCCACAAGCTTGTTTTTGAACTCTTTAGAAGTCCGCTCTGTTAGGAGCCTTGTCTGTTTAAAGATTGATACAATAGGTTATGTTAGGAACTGATCCTCTTAGGGATCACCTGGTTAAGGGATGGCTAGAATACCTGATTAAGGGTTAAACCTTGTTAAAGGTTACCTTGTTAGAGGATTTCAAGAACTCAATGGTTTTGAGCCACCTTGTTAAAGGATTTACAACAAGCTGGTTAAAGCTACCCTGTTAAGGGATTTTCCAACTATTGAGGTGGTTAGAGATCAACAGGTAGTACAATGATCCAGTAACAACACTCAATGCCAATGCAGATCCGCTTAAGCTCCTCTTCACCTTTTTGCACTTACACTCTATAGGTATCACTTCTCTCCTCTGGTTTGGCAAGAATCACATATCTCTTCTCTTGGATACACACACACAACTTTTTCCAACAACCTCAGAAAGAATCACAACATCGACCTTATAGGAAAAGAGATAGGTTGGTAGCATAAACCCTAAACCCTAAACCTGTTAGGTTAAGGAATTCAAAATGGTTCAATCCTGACCATTGAGCATACTACATTAAATGCAACAGTCTTGATCCAATCTCAAGACATTCTCCATTTTTCATTTTCCACCAATTTCATGGCAGCTGATAACCCATCACATGTTATCACCGTTTACAAACTTCGCACATTCCTGAGGTAGATAGGAACAATCTCCTTCATGCAAGATCCTTCACACACACAAGGCTTACATGGCAACATGATCTGTTCTTTGTTATCATGCTAGCTCATCACACAAAGTCACCGGTTGAGCCACACAGGCTTGAAGCACTTCAACCTGAAACCCTAAAGTTGAGACTACCAACCGGTAGTCATACAACACTTCCATGTGCCGGTTCTCATAACCATATGCCGGTTCACCTTGGACAAACACACCGCTTCACTTTGGCACAAATGCTAGTTCACAGTGTTACACGGGTTCTCTTCTCTTCATCATATTGACATCAATGACAACACACAATGTCATTATGTCCTCATACCGGTTCACATAATGCCAACAATCTCCCCCTTTATCATTGATGGCAATATACAAAGATATCTCTCCGCTTCACATCTTCTCCCCCAATTTCTGCAGATATCTTCTCTGCTTCACATCTCCCCCAATTTCTGCAGATATCTTCTCTACTTAACATCTTCTCCCCCTTTGACAACAATGCCAAAGTGGAGGCACAAGCTGCCCTGTTCCATTATGCTGCTCCCCCTGAGGAGTAGCATCCTTCAACACATCAATCCAAATTTTTTTTGACTATGCAATACCTGATTGATGTGGAGCATATGCCTTTAGTTTACCTTTTGAAGGGGCAACACCCCTAGTTCACCTCTTAAGTACATAAATGTAGCCTTTGGGAGAGGCTTGGTGAATATGTCTACTAACTGCTCCTTAGTAGAAACATGTTCTAGTGCAATCTCTTTGTTCTGAACCTTTTCCCTCAAGAAATGATACTTAAGCTCAAAGTGCTTGGTTCTAGAATGTAAAACCGTATTCTTGGAGATATTAATTGCACTAGTATTGTCACAAAATATACTTATCGGTTCAGATACAAGAACTTTGAAGCCATTTAATACATGCTTCATCCAAATTGTTTGAGTGCAGTTCATGAAAGCTGCAACATACTCTGCTTCCGCTATAGACTGAGAGATACAACTCTGCTTCTTACTCATCCATGAGACCAGTCTACCACCGAGAAAGAATACACCACCAGTTGTGCTTTTCCGGTCATCTACATTACCTGCCCAATCAACATCTGTGTATACTTTTAAGTTGAAATTCTTGCTATATGGATACCACAATCCATAATCAATAGTTCCCTTCAGATACCTAAGAATCCGCTTGACTGCAACCAAGTGGGATTCTCTTGGGCTTTTCTAGAACCTTGCAGTAATGCCAACTGCATGTGCAATATCTAGTCTTCTATGCACTACATAATGCAACTTACCAATCATTGATCGATATTCCTTCTCATCAACCAATGTAGAGTCATCCTCTTTGGATAGTTTACAATTGGTCACCATTGGTGTACCAACTGGTTTGCTATCTTCCATGCCAAAGGTCTTCAACACCTCTTTGACATACTTGGATTGAGTGATAAAGATTCCATCTTTCAGCTGCTCGATCTACAGTCCAATGAAGAACTTAATCTCCCCTATGAGTGACATCTCAAACTCTTTCTTCATCTCATCTGCAAACTCATGACTCATCTTGTCATCTCCACCAAAGATAATTGTCATCAACAAATACCTCATAGATCAGGATATGATCTCCTTCAGACTTCAAGTAGATATTGCTATCTTCACTTGTTCTCTCAAATCCAATCTTCACAAGATGGGAATGCAAACATTCATACCAAGCTCTAGGTGCCTGCTTTAGACCATATAAGGCTTTATGTAGCCTACATACCATGTCACTATCTTTAGATAGGGAAAACCCATCTGGTTGCTCTATATACACCTCCTCTTCAAGTACACCATTTAGGAATGCAGATTTTACATCCATTTGATATACTTTGAAAACTTTAAAAGCTGCATATGCAAGAAGCATACGAACTCCTTCCAGTCTGGCTACAGGAGCAAAAGTTTCTCCATAGTCTTCTCCTTCTTCTTGGGAATATCCTTTGGACACCAATCAAGCTTTGTTCCTAATCACTTTGCCATCCTCATTTAGCTTATTTTTGAAGACCCATTTGGTACCAATGACATTTTTATGCTCCAATCTGGGTACCAAAGACCATGTACCATTTTTCTCTATCTAGTCAAGTTCCTCTTCCATTGCCTTGATTCTGTCTTCATCTTTATGTGCCTCTTTGAATGATTTGGGCTCAAATTCAGAGATCATACATGAGTTTTCTCTGACCTTTCTTCTTGTAAGGATTCCTGCATCCTTATCTCCTATGATCTGCTTAGGATCATGATTCAGCTTGACATACTGAGGAATGGTCTTGATAGATTCCTCTTGCTTTTCTTCTTCATCCTCATCTCCATCGGTATCAGCATCTACATCTACCAGTGTAGGAACACTATTACTGGTACTTGGTTGACTGACAACTAGTTCCTAGAAGGTTACAACTGGTTCATTTACCACTTGCTTACTGCCAGTTTCCTTAGTTTTCTCAGAGGTTTCATCAACTCTTACATTGATGCTTTCCATGATTCTCTAAGTCATATTATTGAAACACTTGAGAGCTTTTCTCTTGGTGGAATACCCTAGGAATATTCCCTCATCACATTTCACATCAAATTTTCTCTGGTGTTCACTCCTCTTGATGTAACATTTGCTACCAAACACTCTAAAGTAGCTAACCACAGGTGTCTTACTAGTCCAATACTCATAAGGAGTTTTATCCTTACCTTTCTTGATGAGTACCCAATTCATTGTGTAGACTGTAGTGCTCACCGCTTCTCTCCAAAAGGTGTGGGCTACCTTTCCTTGAATCAACATAGTTCTAGCTGCTTCAACCACAGTCTGGCTATTCCTCTCTGTTAGGCCATTCTTCTATGGAGTCCGGGGGGTAGATAGTTGCCTCTTGATGCCATGTTCTTCATAGTACTTGTTGAATTCATTGGAAGTGAATTCCCCTCCTTGATCAGTTCTCAGGCACTTGATCCTTTTACCACTTTCCTTCTCCACTAATGCTCTGAAAGCTTTGAACTTTACAAAAGCTTTAGACTTATCTTTCAAGAATGTGACCCACATCATTCTTGAGTAGTCATCAATGAGAATCATGAAGTACCTATCACCCTGCACACTTCTAGTTTTCATAGGACCACACAAAATAGTATGCACAAGATCAAGCAAATTGTCAGTAGTGAAAGATTTACCTTTAAAGGTTGAGGAAGACATTTTCCACAATTGACACTCTCTGCACAAGGTATTATCTGCTTTTCTTAGCACCGACAACCCTCTAACTGCCTTGGTCTTACTATCCTTCATAATATTATCAAAGTTTACATGGAAGAGTCTCTTATACCATATCCAGCTATCATCAAATTTAGCCATAAGACATGTACTTATATTTGCATTCAGGTGAATTAGGTTACCTTTGGTTTGCATGCCGGTGGCCACCAATTCACCATTCTTTCCTTTGATTCTGCACACTCCATTCTTGAATTCCAGAGTGAGACCACTGTCATTCAACTAGGCAACACTCAGAAGGTTGTGTCTGAGACCATCGACCCAATACACATTGTCAACACTACTCTTTCCATTCAGAGAGATGGACCCTCTGCCTTTGACCATGCATGGTGCATCATTACCAAAGTGAACCACACCACCATCATACTCTTCCAAGGATAGAAACTTGCTCCAGTCACTAGTCATATGGTGAGAACAACCATTGTCAATAATCCACTCATTGGGATTATCAAACTGGGAGAAAAGAGCCTTCTTGTCTGACACATCTTCCTTGATAGCAATGAACACAATATCTTCATTTTCTTCATCTTCTGATTCCTCATCTGTGACACCTTCATCAACTACCACAAAACAATTTCTCTGGTTTCCTCCTTTGAATTTCTTGAACCTTTCCGATTTGTCCTTGTTGTCACCATTAGGACAGTTCATAGCAATATGTCCTATCGGGTTACAAGAAAATCATTTCAAAGGAAGCTTACCTTTGTATTTGCCGGTTCCCTTAGGAATTTTCTTGGCAAGAAGAGCTTCAAATGCCATCATAATCTCCCCATCATCCATTTCTTTGCTCTGTCTTGGTTCACCACTAGTGCGAGCTTCTTTTCCTTTTCTGGATGGTACAACAAAAGATTTAAAAGTTGATTCAGTCTTTTGAACACTGCCATCAAAACTATTTAGCTCATAGGCTGTCAACTTTGCAATGTTGGTGTCTAGGGATACCTTAGTCTTGTCTATTGATCTTAGCTCCTGAATAGCAGCAACCCTTATTGCATAGACTGGTAATAAGGATCTCAAGACTTTGCTTACCACAGTGGAATCTTCTATTTTACCACCTACACTCTTGATATCTCCAACAATGGTTTTGATTCTTATTCCATACTGTTGGATGGTCTCTCCTTCGACCATCCGCATGTATTCAAACTTCCCTCTAAGGCTTTCTTCCTTAACTTGTTTTACATGCTCATCATCACCATAGATATTTTCAAGAATATCCCATACCTCTTTGGGATATACCTTATCTTAGACATCAATAAACTCAATGTTAGATAAACTAATAATTAGGGCTTCCATGACTTGCCCATTCTCCTGCATCTCTCTCTTTTGGTCATCGGTGAGAGTACCGGTAGGGGCAACATAGGCATTCTCAACATAGCTCCAGTGTTGAGCACCCATGCTTTTGATGTATATCTTCATTTGGTCTTTCCATATATTGAAATTTTCTCTGTTAAACTTTGGACCTTCCCTCTTCATCATTAGACTGGGATCTTTACCTCAAGCGGTTAAGCTTATAACACAGAGGACCTGGAGGATGCTCTGATACCAATTGATAACTCAATGATGAACGAATAGTACCAAACTGGTACTGAGAGGGGGGGATGAATCAGTATAGATAAAAACACACTCTTAAACTGGTTTGTCAGCTGACACTGTGCATAGACAGATAAACAGTAACATCGGTCCTTAAACAGAGTACAACTGGCAAAACCTAGAACAACTGAGACAAGCATAAACCGGTTGATGCTTATCTTCTCATACAATCTAACACTTCATTTCCATTTCACCCTAATGCATGAACAAGTAATCTACCATTAAAGATATACATATAAGCAACTAGATCAACATGATTCACCGCTTGATAGAAAATAACATAGCATCACATGATGAAGACATCACACATGACACACATATTTTTCATGTGGAAACCCAACTGGGAAAAACCATAGTGGGGATGAATACCCAAAAGCTTGTTTTTGAACTCTTTAGAAGTCTTCTCTGTTAGGAGCCTTGTCCATTTAAAGACTAATACAATAGGTTTTGTTAGGAACCGATCCTATTAGGGATCACCCAGTTAAGGGATGGCTAGAATACCTAGTTAAGGGTTAAACCCTGTTAAAGGTTACCTTGTTAGAGGATTTCAAGAACTCAATGGTTTTGAGTCACCCTGTTAAAGGATTTACAGCAAGCCAGTTAAAGCTACCTTGTTAAGGTATTTCCCAACTGTTGAGGTGGTTAGAGATCAACAAGTATTACAATGATCTGGTAACAACACTCAATGCCAATACAGATCTGCTTAAGCTCCTCTTCACCTTCTGCATTTACACTCTGCAGGTATCACTTCTCTCCTCTGGTCTAGCAAGAATCACGTATCTCTTCTCCTGGATACACACACACAATGTTTGCCAACAACCTCAGAAAGAATCACAACATCGACCTTATAGGAAAATAGATAGGTCGGTAGCATAAACCCTAAACCCTAAACCTGTTAGGTTAAGGAATTCAAAATGGTTCAATCCTGACTGTTGAGCATACTGTATTAAATGCAATAGTCTTGATCCAATCTCAAGACATTCTCCATCGTTCATTTTCCACCGATTTTATGGTGGCTGATAACCCATCACAGGTTATCACCATTTACAGACTCCGCACATTCTCGAGGTAGATAGGAACAATCTCCTTCATGCAAAATCCTTCACGCACACAAGGCTTATGTGGCAACATGATCTGTTCTTTGTTATCATGCCAACTCATCACACAAAGTCATCAATTGAGCCACACAGGCTTGAAGCACTTCATCTGGAAACCCTGAAGTTGAGACTACCAACCGGTAGTCATACAATGCTTCCATGTGCGGGTTCTCATAACCATATGTCGGTTCACCTTGAACAAACACACCGCTTCACTTTGGCACAAATGCCGGTTCACAGTGTTACACCGATTCTCTTCTCTTCATCATATTGACATCAATGACAACACACAATGTCATTATGTCCTCATACCGGTTCACATAATGCCAACAACATATATCCACTAACATGAAGGAAAATATATGTCAACACATAATATAAGGATAATATTTTTCAAAAGTTCCAGTTACATGACTTTGCTAAACATGCATGCAAAAACGTGGAAGCATGAACAAACATGAGAACCATTTGGTTGTATCCTTGTAAGTGGATACATAATTGGTTTGAAGCTACACTTCTCTATTGAGCCCTCTATGCACAAACATCATTTGCTAAAATATGTACCAATTGACCTCATTCCCCTCATGTATTGCACAAATGTATGCAACTAATAGACTAATTTTTTTCCCAAATTAATTTCCACACCTCTTTCTCTCTACCTCTATTTTCCATTCCCTACTCTATCTATAGACATGTCACCCTCTCTCTCCCTCTTCATAGACCACTATATCTATATCATGTTGTATCTATAGCTATATCTCTTTATATTTATTATTCCATCTCCCTCTATCTCTGTCTTCTTATCGTGTTGTGTCTATAGTTATATCCCTTTCTAGATATATAAACATACTTATCTCTTCAATCTCTACTCAATATACGTTGTCTTCAAATCCATATTAGTCTTGTTAAAGGTTTGAGTTTATGGTTTGATTTTATCATGGAAAAATAAAGGGGTTCACCACAATCATGTAATCAGATAATATGTTTGAAATGCAAGTGACTTCTCCAGCCCCGTTAAACCCTACAACAATGCCTTGGTAAAAAACACAATATCTTTTAAGTCTACCTCCTTTTGGTGGTATACATGGTGAATTTACAGTTGAGGTAAACACAGTGTTTGTAACTTGAGTGCGATATACAATCTGTATTGTCATTGTCTATTGTCTTTGTCAAATTTGTGCCTTTGCAACATGTCTACCTTCACTGCTATGATATACACAATGTTTTTTACCTTTCTTTACCCGATGATAAACACAACATTTTTGAACTCTACCTCCCTTTGGTGGTGAACATGACAAATTTACAATTGAGGTAAAAATGGTGTGTGTCACCCGAGTGTGAGTAAACCTCATATTGTCCTTGTTTGTTGTCTTTGTCAAAGTTGTGCCTCTGCAACATATCTACCTTTGTCGGTGTGCTTTACATGATGTTTTTTCCTTTCCTTGCTTGACAATAAACATACCATTTTTGAACTCTACCTCCCTATCATGATAAACATGGTGAATTTATAGTGGAGGAAAAAACAATGCCTGTAACTTGAGCATGATATACAGTCTGTATTGTCATTGTCTATTGTCTTTGTCAAAGTCATGCCTCTACATCATGTCTACCTTCACCAGTGCAATATACATGGTGTTTTTAACTTTCCTTACCCGGTGATAAATATGAGGTTTATAAAATCTACCTCCCTTTGGTGATAAACATGGTGAATTTACCGTGGAAGTAAAAACAGTGTCTGTAACTTGAGTGCGATTACACCTCATATTATCCTTGTCTATTGTCTTTGTCAGTCGTGCCTCTGCTACATGTCCACCTTCACCGATGTGATATACATGATGTATTTACCTCTCTTTACCCTGGTGATAAACATGACGTTTTTGAAATCTACCTTTTTGGTGATAAAGACGATGAATTTATAGTAGAGGTAAAAATAGTGTCTGTAACTTGAGCACGATTACTGTAGACACATAAAATTAATTAAATTAATATTTAACTAATTTAAGCCTATCAACATAATTAATTGACTTTAATTGTGTTATCCTTATTCCTCTCAGAATCAATTAAATCTAATTTAATTAATCCTGTCACTATTGTCCAATAATTAATCTATCAAATAAATTAATTATTCCCCTATTCTTCTAAAGTCCTCTCAATAATTATTTCCTCTAAACTCACTCAGTTAATTAATTCTAATTAATTAATTAACCTAGTCATGTGATTCCTAATTAATCCTTCTTGAATCTCTCATAATCATGATTATCATTATTCCTCAATTTTTAATTCCCACTCATGTCACATCAACATTGAGTCTCTCAAAGAAATTCAAATTTCTTTGAATCTCTCAATGCATCCTTATTTTGGAATTTTTAATTCCTCAAGTTTGAAATTCAAATTTCTCCCCCCTTTTTCCAAAGGAATTTTATATTCCTATTTATTTTCCCAAGGCATCCTTGATCCATGCCTTCTATCTAAAATCAATCTCAACCCTTCATAATCAAATCAATCTTGGCCCTCCATTTGCCTTCTCCAATCTATAAATTGGAGCATATTATCCTCACAAATAGATCCACTTCTCATGCATCCTCATGCTATTCTATTCTCCTCTCATCCTCTTCTAATTCCTCTCTCAAATCTATTAAATTCATAATTCATCACTCAAATCCAATAATCCAATAATCCATCAATCTATCTTATTGAACATTTGGAGAGCATTCCACATCAAGCAATCAAAAGAGCATATCAAGTGGAGTATCATCAAGGGGCACCTTCACTTCGTCAAGCTCGATCCGAGGGAGAGGTAAAGATAGCAAGGTATAAGCATTATTTTCATATTTTTATGTGGTTTTATGCATGCTTCATGTTCTTATGCTTTTAGTGTTTGATTTGTATACTAACCACCACTAATCCACCTTGTTGGCTTTTCCACCTTGTTAATCAGCGTGACCACCTAGGGATAGGTGCAATCACAGGAAAAAATTCAAAAATTTTGGTGGCTCACTGTGCTTCAGCGTGACTACCACAAAAATTTGTCTATCTCCTTCTCATTCTTCCTCTTCTTCATTCTTCTACCTTCTCATTTCTATTTCCATTATGTTGTCGCTTTAGCGTGACCGCTCTGCGATTAGTATGAGGGTTTTTGTCAAAATTTTGAATTTTAAATTTTGGGCGCGAACTTTATTTGTATCAACGTGAGCGCCTGATAATCAGCGCAATTGCAAAATTTGTTTTCTATTATCTGTCTGTTTAAATCTTAATTATCTATCTGTTAGCGTGAGCGGCTGCGCATCAACGTGAGTGTCTACAAATTAGCGCGCCCGCAGTAATTAAATCAAAAAAAAAAAAAAATTCTATTTTTTAGTCATATCTTATTTATCTTAATTCTATTTTCCTCCAAACTCTTCTAGATCCCCCCACAATTCCATTTTGCACATTTCCTTCCTTGGGGGCCTTATCCCAAATTTCACTTTTTGAAGCCCAAAATTCCACATTCCTCTATTTTTAGGGTTTGCCATAACTCCTTCCACTTTTATCCAATCACCTCCAAATTTTCCCATATTATCTATCTCCAACTTTTGCTTCTTTGTCCCTCTTGGATAAATTTTTCCATTCCTTCACCTCTCCTCCAAAATCCCCATTTTATGCTTGCCTATCCCTTAGAAAGTGGCAAAAACCTAGTCAAACCCCATTCACCCATCAAAGTTTCCTCCAAATCCACATTTGTCATTAGTGGAAAATTTTTATTCATGTTTTTCTACTCATTCTCAAAAAATCCAAAAAGAAAATATTTTTGTCATTTTGTTGTCTTTTTGCAGGACACTTGTTGAAGACTTCATTTTCAAACTACTAATCCACTTTTTTTGTAGGTTGCCTAAAAAGTCTGACTAAACATTGTGTTTTTCTTAATTATTTTATTCTAGGCACCTAGATCTAATTAGGGGTAAAAGAACTCGTTTGAGGAAAGTGTAGAGGTAGGAGAGTATGCTCTTGTCTACATAGACAATCAGAAATCTCGACCCTCGAACGCTTTCTTGTTTGATTGCATGCTTACCCTTAGCGGGCCTGCCCTCCCAACTTTCTCTTTGAGAAGGTAAGAGGGGAATGATGCAAGTGAGTACACCCAAACCTGGGGTTCCCAACTCACTATAATAAATAGGTCATTGACTACGAAAGGGTCAATGGTTGGGGCCATATGAGAGTTCACTCTCACATTGGGTGCTTAGTAGGATCCTAGAGATCTCAATCATGCTTGCATGAATACTAAGTTCTTGGTGCTTCCTTGGGCTATAGGCCTCAATTGTGATTGTGCAACTTCAAAGGGTAGGTCCTATCAGGAAGACTTACTAAACACCTTGTTCATAGTGGCCAAAAACCTTCTAGTCATTGGTGTAGGAGGCCGAACCTCTGAAGCTGCCCATATTTTTACAGCCCTTAGTAAAGACACAAAGTTCACCATGAGAAGTTTTCATGGGAATTGATGCTTGGCTGCCCCGAGAAGTGAGTGTCGTGGAGGGGAGCCAGTGGGGTCAATCATCTAAGTGTCCGCTTTGGGTAAGCGTAGCTAGGAAACCAATTGGGATCCATTGACTATTGTTTTTTCTCGCCATAGGATATGTTGTGAAGGAGCATGAGTGTCTTTTGAGTCTAACTTATTTTGACCATTGTGTTTTCTTTACTTGACTTCTCTTGCCAAGTCCATCCCCCACAACCAATCAATCATCCCTCTTTCTAAAATCCATCTTGTCATCATCCATTTCTATCTATCCAAGAAATTCTCCAATCCCCAATCCACTTTCATCCATTCAAACAATCATCCTTCCTTAACTAATATTCATTCTTCCTCTAATTCCAAATCAAAATCAAAATCCAAATCAAAATCCAAATCCAAATCCAAATCCAAATCCAAATCCAAATCCAAATCTAATCCAAATCCAATCAAGTCCTAATCCAAGGACTAATCCAATCCAATCCAATCAAACGAAATCCAATCAAATCCAACCTAATCCAATCCAATTCAATCAAATCCAATCAAACCCAATCAAATTAAATCAAAACCAACTCAATCCAATCCATTCAATCAATCAACTAATCCAATCAAATCAAGTCCTAATCCAAGGACCAATCTAATCAAACCAAGTCCTAATCCAAGGACCAATCCAATTGAACCAATTCCAATCCAAATCAAATCCAATCCAATCCAAACCTAATCAAATATAATCCATCATCATTCCAAGCCAAATCCAAATCCTCATCTTCATTTAACATCATCTTCATAATCTTTCCCAATTCCAATCTAATCCTTCACTCTCAACATGACTACCCAAAATTTCAAAGCTTGGTATGAGAAGATGCTCATGGAAATTCATGAACCTGCCTACCAATTTAATCCTATAATCTCCCACTCTCCCATCATACATTCATCCATCCCACCTCAACACATTACACCCAATCCTAATCTATACCATATTTCTTATCCTTCCCCTACCTTCGACAAGGGAAATCCATTTTATCCCCCATCCATATCTCCATCTTATTCCCCATCCTTATCTCCATATTACCCCTCATCCACATACTCCTCTAATCAAATAAGTATACCTCCATCTCCCCCCCCATCTACATCCCAATCCCCATCCTTATACAATGCATTCATTACCTCTACTCACCATCCAAATCCTTTACTCCATAGTCCTCCAATCATTAATCCTAATTCCCCAATCCATCATCCTAATCCTCCATGTAATTCCAATCCCAATCCTAATCCTCCATCCAATCCTAATCCTCCACCCAATCCCAATCCCCCATCTAATCCTAATCCCCCATCCAATCCCAATTTTCCATCTAGTCCCAATCCTCCAAAATCCATATTGTCCACATCCTCCAAATCCATCATCCATAATCTTATCCAAGACAAGCTAGCAAAGGAGACAAAATCCTCACCTCAAAGCAAAGTGGCCAAGTCTCCTCAAATCCTCCATCCACCCCAATCACCTCCACCTCAAAACAAATCCTAATCCCCCACACTTAATGATACTCCCATTTCTCCATCTACTCACATCAAAGCTTTTGTATCTTCCTCCATCACACAATCCCCACAACTCCAAACATGCCAAAAGATTGTTCCAAAGCATGCTAGTATAGAAACCTCTCCATCTCATGATCCATCTCCCTCCACTCCATCTAATGATCCCATCCCCTTCACTTCCTCTCATGATCATATGATTCCTCTATCATTGCATGATCCAATCACCCCTCCCACTCCATCTCATGATACCCTCCCTAGTCAAGATCAAAGTATCCCTTCATCTCCATGTCATGATCCCAATCCATCTAAAGATCCTAATCTTCCTTCCACATCTCATCCCCCTCAAAATGGACTCGCATCTTGTTTCCAAAATAATAAGGGTCCTCAAGATAATGCTCAAGATGTTGGTACATCTTCTATTCCTCCTAAATCCAAATTTCCCTCATACAAAACAAATCCCGTTATCCCTCATCTTCCGCATCCATTTTGGGACCCTATGTTCCAAAGTTAAACCCTTCATTCCTTCCATCCATTTTGGGCCCCTATGTTCCAATGCTCAATCCTCGATCCCTTCCATCCATATTGGGTCCTTAAATCCCTCCATCCACCACTCCATCACCTCAAATAATCCTTAAGTAAGATCAACAAAGGCAAACATCCTTGGATGCCTCCCAACACTCTCTTTCCACCATCCCATCCATAAAATCCATCAATCCTTCATCCTCATGCACCCATCCCGTTGCTATTGGAAGAAATTTGGATGCCCAATCTAAAAAGCATAAAGCTCAAAATCCACAAAAATCAAAGGATCAACATGTCCCCTCAAAATGACATGCTCAAAAGAAAAATGTGATCCGAAAGAAAGAAAAATAAAAAAGGCCACAAAGGCCCCAAAAGAAAAAATAAAAAACTATGTGGATTCCCAAAGAAGCAATGCATCCCAAAGAAAAATCAAAATTGGCATCCAAACTTGCTAATCGAAAAGCACCATCCATTTATAAGTCTCCCAATCCTCCATCTAACACTCCTTCATCTTCAAAATCCATTTTGGGTCCTTATGTCTCGAAATCTACCATCCCAACTCTATCATCCCCTTCTTCTATTTTGGGTCCTCATTTCCCAAAATCCACACTTTATCCCCCATCCAATTCAAAACACTATCATCCACTATTCCAACACCCTTCAAGGTGTGTGCCAATGTTGATCTTCCACAAATTTTTCAAAACCCCATCCATTCTCCACCATCCATTTTTCACAATCCTATTCCGTTAGTCCAACCCTTTCAAAATGCTTATCTTCCATCCCCTATCCATTTCATCTCCCCAATTATTGTTACCAACATCTATGAGCATACCTCTAGTTCAAAGAAATACTAAGGGATACCATATATGGAACTAGATGCTTGAGTCCTCCCTTCCTCCTTCACGCATCCACTCTCTTCCATATCCACTCATCCTTATCCTTCTCCATCCAAATTATTCAAAAACTTCAAAAATTCAAAAAGATCAAAAAATCAAGAAAGAATAAAAAAGAAAAATCAAATCAGAAAAAAGTAAAATCATTTCATCCAATTGTGAAATCCACTTCTTGTGGCGCCTTGGGTAAGTACCATGATGAAAACTTGGCAAACAAGCATCATGCATAATCCCCTCATCCCATTGCACTCTACACTTGGGGACAAGATTCATCCGCACAATCCCCCCATCCATCTCCATCATATCTAAGTCCATTCTCCTTTCCTATCTTTGATCTTGACTATCCTATCCATATCCTCCATCTCATATCCCTCATCCTATCAAAATGAATCCTCCATTCTTATCTTTTATCTTGATCATATAAGAGGCAAAAGAATGTATATGCATGCATGCTTTGGAGCATTCAAGCCTTAATCGCCTTAATCCTCTACCATCCATATCCTTTACATATTATCCTTCAAACTCATACATCTTTATCCACCATCTGTGCATCCTTAATTCCACTACCTCTAGTCCTATCATTCATTCCACTACCCTTAATGGGGCATTTTATCTCCTTTGCAACATAGTCCTTGGGTCTCCATTACCCTCCCCTCTAGTCCTTCATATCCTATGCATATCAATCCACTTCATCCATATGTCTCTCTCCTTCCATTAATCCATCCTCTTACTAACCCATTGGTTCTCCCTTGTCATTGGTTCCAATCAATCAAATCCTATTCACCAATCCACCCAATCCAATCCAATTTCTAATCCAATCCTATCTTATCCAATCATATTCTCCATCTCTTCAAATTCAATCATTAATCCTATCCTCAATCCAATCCTATTCAATCATCCATCCCCCTTTTCATCCTATCTAATCATTTATCCTTCTTCCAATCCTATCCAATCCATCAAACTGAGCTTTCCCATCTACCCGAGCTCGCACTAACTTATGCCTAATCCAAGCACCCATCCATACTTGGCTAATCAAATCCAAGTGAAAATCCTCTCATTTGCAGACCTCGTGCATCCAACTTGTCTTTTGTCATCCATCAATCAATCCATCACCCTACCCATTGGGATGCATCCTTCCCTAGTCTGGAAGCTTATCCAAATCCATATCCTACTTTTGGCAAGAGATATTAGTTGGTCATGTGCAGGTTGTCTGCATGCTTGAGCTTTTTGCTTTGTTTTCATCTTGTGGCCCAGGACTATACTTGTTCAGGATTGCCTTGTTCATCCTATATCTTGGTATGTCTCAACTGGTGTATAATGGGGCATAGTTTTCATGGCATGATGTGTTTGAAGGTCTTCCTTGTATGAACCGACAACCCTTCATTAGTTTTTATCAACACTTGCATGATTGTGTGCAAGGCATTCCTATTTGATTGAGCGTCAGTCCATGCCTTAGATCTTCATATCATCCCGGTTCTTATAATCAGTGGTGTAGACTATCCATGGCAATATCAAATCTAGGTTTGCTCTCTATACTTGTTGAACAAGAAATCCAATCCATTTATCATTTCTTTGTCTCATTTCATTCACAACACTCCAACCCATCCTAGTTCCCTCTTTCATTATTTTCATCTTTTCATCACTTATTCTCCTAATTCCTTTCAAGAGCACATCTGTGTTCTTCAAACTCACATGTCCTCTCGAGGGGGCATACCACTGCTTCTTCATCATTCTTCCTCCTTATCATTCTTCCTCATCCCATGACTGGGGCATCATGCTACTAGTCCTTATCCCTTTTCTTCATCTCATGACTGGGGCATCATGCTACTAGTCCTTATCCTTTTCCTCCACTATTTTTTTATTCTTCTTTGATATAACATCATTTTGCAATGCTATATCAAAGAGGGGCAAAATGTAGACACCTAAAATTAATTAAATTTATATGTAACTAATTTAAGCCTATCAACATAATTAATTGACTTTAATTGTGTTATCCTTATTCCTCTCAGAATCAATTAAATCTAATTTAATTAATCCTGTCACTATTGTCCAATAATTAATTTATCAAATAAATTAATTATTCCCCTATTCTTCTAAAGTCCTCTCAATAATTATTTCCTCTAAACCCACTCAGTTAATTAATTCTAATTAATTAATTAATTAACCTAGTCATGTGATTCCTAATTAATCCTTCTTGAATCTCTCATGATCATGATTATCATTATTCCTCAATTTTTAATTCCCACTCATTTCACATCAACATTGAGTCTCTCAAAGAAATTCAAATTTCTTTGAATCTCTCAATGCATCCTTATTTTGGAATTTTTAATTCCTCAAGTTTGAAATTCAAATCTCTCCCCCCTTTTTCCAAAGGAATTTTATATTCCTATTTATTTTCCCAAGGTATCCTTGATCCATGCCTTCTATCTAAAATCAATCTCAACCCTTCATAATCAAATCAATCTTGGCCCTCCATTGGCTTTCTCCAATCTATAAATTGGAGCATATTATCCTCACAAATAGATCCACTTCTCATGCATCCTCATGCTGCTCTATTATCCTCTCATCCTCTTCTAATTCCTCTCTCAAATCTATTAAATTCATAATCCATCACTCAAATCCAATAATCCAATAATCCATCAATCTATCTTGTTGAGCATTTGGAGAGCATTCCACATCAAGCAATCAAAGGAGCATATCAAGTGGAGCATCATCAAGGGGCACCTTCAATTCATCAAGCTCGATCCGAGGGAGAGGTAAAGATAGCAAGGTATAAGCATTATTTTCATATTTTTATGTGGTTTTATGCATGCTTCATGTTCTTATGCTTTTAGTGTTTGATTTGTATGCTAACCACCACTAATCCACCTTGTTAGCTTTTCCCCTCTTTAATTACACCACATATCATCCTTGTCTATTGTTTTTGTTAGTTGTGGCTCTACAATATGTCTACCTCTACCGATGTGATATACACGGTATGTTTACCTTTTCTTACACTGGTCATAAACACAACGTTTTTTAACTCTACCTCTTTTTGGTGGTAAACACAGTGAGTTTATAGTGGATGTAAAAATGGTGTCTGTAACATGAGCACGATTACACCTCATATTGTCCTTCTCTATTGTCTTTGTCAGTCGTGCCTTTGCACCATGTCCACCTTTACCGGTGTGATATACATGGTGTGTTTACCTTGTTGGCATTTTGAGTTTGTTGGTATTTTGCATAAAGATTGCACTAATGATATGTTGGCATTGATGTCAATTGAACCGGTAATGGTATTTATGTTATTGTTGATATTGTTTTTTTTGATATTGGCTAGTAACTGGTAAGGAGAGCTTTGTGGAAGATATTGTAAACCGGTATGTTAAGTTTGTGAGTTGAACCGATGAATCGGTGTAAAGGGTTAAACCTATCTATGTAATGTAACCGGTAAACCCTATCAGCTATTAAACCCTAACCGATCAAGTTTGATGGTTTATTATCTTATAAGCGGTAATGATGGAGACATGTGTGATCATTGAATGAGGATATGTTCAAATTATTTTGGTGCGCTTGTTTTTGTCTAGGGAAGGAGCAAAATAGATTGCATCTAATGCACAATGCATGATGAGTTACAAAGTCCGATGAAGTGGTGATCATGGAGTGGTTGGAATTTTCTTGAAGAATGTGAAGATATTGTCATGATTTCTAATGGTCAATATTGTACCGACTTGTTTGTAATCTCGATGATGAGAATTAGGTTTTTGTTGTGTTACCGACCTAATTGATTTCTATTTAAGGTTGATGAAGTTGTTTGTAAAGGTTATTGGCAAGATTGATGAAAACCTATTGAGTGTGTAGTTGCCTAACCAATGAATGGATCTACACTTTGAGTGAAGGTAGATTGAAGCTTAGAAGGATCTAATTAAGCAAATGTAGTGCTACTCAGACAGATCAAGAAAACCTGTTCTTTTCTAAGAATTATAGTAGAAGTGAAATCCCTTAACTGGGTAAGCTCTAACAAGCTTGGTTACTCATTAAATCCTCTAACAAGGTGGTCCATTAGCTTGGATTCTTAAATCCTCCACCGAGGTTACTCGTAATAGGGTATTGTGCTTTTAATCAAGGCATATTTGTAAATCCCTTAACCAGGTGATTCCTAACCGAAATTAGTTCTTAATAGGACTTATTGTACAACTTTAATAGGCTTGGCTCCTAATAGAGCAAAATTCAGAAGAGTTCATATAGCTATCCTTGTGAGTCTCATCTCACTGTGGTTTTTACCTATTTGGGTTTTCCACTTATAAACATTTGTGTCAAGTGGTGAATGCTTTTGTGGTTGTGATCTTATTTATTGATGTGGTTAATTTCTGATAAGGCATGTTATGTAGAAGCATTGAGAGATGAATATGTTGATTTATGATTAAGCATCATTGATGTTTACAAGATTGAAGTTGTTTACTATTAAAGTTGCCATAACAGTTAAATCGGTTGATGTCAAGTATTCTTATGAATATTGATCTTGACTGAGATATGTTTACTTTGTTTGACTGAGTTTGAGTTTGAGAACTTTGTATCAGTTTTTCAATATACTGATTCACCACCCCCCCTCTTAGTATTCTACTGGATACTTATTATTTCATCATACCATCATACCTTTCCTTACCGTGGTCATAAACATGACGATTTTGAACTCTACCTCTTTTGGGTGGTAACCACGGTGAATTTACAATGGATGCAAAAATGGTGTCTATAACCCGAGAAAGATTACACCTCATATTGTCCTTGTCTATTGTCTTTGTCAGTCGTGCATCTACATCATATCTAACTTCACTGGTGCAATATGCATGGTTTGTTTACCTTTCCTTACCATGGTGATAAACACATCATTTTTTAACTCTACCTCTTTTTGGTGGTAAAGACGGTCAATTTACAATGGATATAAAAATGGTATCTATAACCTAAGTGTGATTACACCTTATATTGTCCTTGTCTATTATCTTTGTCAAAGTCATGCCTCTACATCATGTGTACCTTTACTGATGCAATATATATGGTGTATTTTCAGTGGGTATAAAAATGGTGTTTGTAACATGAGCGCCATTATAGTCTGTATTGTAATAAAAAAACTGTTTATTGTTTCCAGTGGGATACACATCGTTTTTCTTATGTGAAACATGGGGAGATGAACCACGTGCATATCAAACCTATGGAGAGATAAGGTTGAACTGAGTAGAATGTACACCTTTTTCACAAGATGACCATGATACAATAGATCAGAAGCACTGACTTAAACAATATGGAAACACCATAAGAAGACTAATACATGACCATACAAAACTTTCCTTTTGTGATCTTCAAATTCCAATTTTCACTTCTTATACCCGATTCAATACTTGGCAACAAGGACTGTAGTCAATATTGACCAATGACGAAATATAAAATTTTGAAGATTGTGAACTTATAGGGATTGTTTTAGGGGACCCTATAGAAGGTGGACACCCTTATCTTTTGTTGAACAACAAATGAGAACCTCTACAAGCCACTATTTGTAGTATTAGAAAACTGACTTTTAAGACTATGACCATGAATGAAGTGGCATAGTCACATGCATATGAGGAACTCCCCTTGCTTAAAAAATTTAGAGAGACTTTTGCATCTTTTTGCCTCTCTCTCCTTTACAGTGATGTCAGATTTAGACCATGGGAGCACTGTATATGATCATACAAAATGACTATTACTGGAAAATTGTGAATTTGCAGAAAAACATATCAAGTTTATTGATTTTTTCACCAAAACAACATCAAAAAATCCCATTCGAACTAGTGGATACAATTAACACCAAAAAAATGCAAAAGTTGCACTAGCAACTTTTGACAAATTTGACAACTTTTGCCCCCGTACACAAAATAATTCTAAATCCCTCTAATACAATATCTACACACCACAAAGGGCTTCAAAACATGAATTAGATCCATTCACTTCCTTTTTGACATGTTTGGAGGGTTGGACCATCATTGACCATTATAGGGCTTAATGGTCTACAAAACACAAGAATGACACCAGGTCCATCTCCAATTACAACTTCTAGTTGTTGAGGGATACAACCCCCAATGACAAGTAGTTATGCACATGTGTAGGGTAAAAAGTAAGACTAGGAAAGAAACCCTAATACCACTCTTACATACATATGCACAGAATACAAAACAACTTAGGGAGGTGTGATGTGGGGAAAAGTGAATGATGAGGTGATCAAGATGATATCTTTTCTTCTCTCCAAAGAGAGATGAAAGTTTCACTATTGATTTCCCTTCAAACACTTTATCCACGTTACATTTAAAAGAGGGGGGAAAATTCACTAGATCCAATCTCTGAGGAGAGAGACTGAATACTAAATGGATTGGTAATCAGATAGAAATGACAAGTAACCCCTCTTTTAGAATGAGTAATGGTTGAATTATGTGTGTTTTGAGACTAAGTGTAAAAGTAGGAAAGAACTAATTATTACTCAAGATATAAGTGTGAGATGTAGTTGTGCACCTAGATCTGGTTATAATATGTCGAGATGAAGCTACCCTGCGAATTTGAGAAAAAGTTGTTGAGACCGTGTTGAAAGTGCACACGGTCCTTCGAAAAATCTAGGAAATGAAAAGGGTTTTTCTACCTTTGCAAATGGAATCCAAATCTACAAATATAGCTGCACACCTACAACCTACACATATAAAAGAGAGGAAAATGGGGTGGGATTGGGGGTTTGCCTTTAGGTCAAACCCAGTTTTGGAATTAACTAAATGATGAAAGAAAGTACTTGCAAGTAAATGTAAATGATAGACTGAAATGTAAATCACCTCAAGGGAGGTTGCAGTAGGAATATAGATAGAATTTCTTGTGTGTAATTGAATGTTGAAAGGGATCTCCTCTTCAATGGTTGAATCATTGACTTGAATGCAACACCTAGCCTTGAAGGGAGACTTGAGATACCCAATGCTTGAAAGGATTACTTGAATGCTTGAATGCTCACTTATGCAAACTTTCACCTTGTTTAACTTATACAAATAGGATGGAAAATGAAGCTTATATATTCATCAACTAGGGTTAATTGGAGTGATTTTGTTATAGGCCTACACAGGGGAATTTTTCCCACTGAAATGCATAATTTGAATGGAGGGAACCCAACATAGGGTAGGGAGAGGGGCACCATGTCATTTCCTAGGAGGACAACGGTGCCACACCCCTATCATAGGGGGGATAGGGGAGCCACACCCTTGTCCTACCCTTAACTTAGGACATGAAGCAGGTTCAAGCAGTGTGGAGTGCGAAAAAAGTACATTTTCAGGGGTTGAGTGAGTCTCGGGTCTCCGATCAGGCTTGGGGATTCCATTCGCCAATGTGAAGACCCTAATATGGTTGAAAATTGCAAGGGTCACAATTTTATGAGACTATAGGAGGTAACACACTCTGGCTACTTCTTGTGAGGAAGAGAGAGTCAAGGATTACCTCTTAGGGCTTATATTCCCTTGCTGCAAATGAGAGATAGGAAGGATGCAAGTATACACTAGTAACCCTAATCTAAGAATACAGGAATGAGAATAACTGATATGATACTGAAAAGCACAGATTAAGAGGAAAATTCAGAGGTGCACTTGTGTCAAAAATCTGAGTCAAAATGTCTGGAACCAGGGTGTTGCGCCATTGTCCTCATTTTGCAGACCTGAAGCTGTACCTGTCAGGCTGAGATCCGAAGACTGAGACTTGTCAATCTGCCAAACTGTGCTAAAAACAAGGAGGACAAGGATATCATGCCCTTGTCATGGCCAGGACCATGGCGCCATGCCTCTATCCCAAGACTTTTTGCTGATTTTTATCCCTCAAAACAATCTATGCATTCTATCAGTCCTGAAACTTGTAGCGACGCTCAAATCCGAATCTGTACATGTAGCTAAAAAATAGGGTTTTTTCTTATTCAAAACCTCAATTTGGTGATTTCCACCTCATTGAATAACCGATTTATAAAGTAAAATTGTGTGTGCAAGAACCTTGTGTGTGTACAAGATCCTAGGATGAGAGAAAGCAATCTAGAGCAACCCTAAATGCTGGTAACTGACAATAGAAATTCCCTAAATCAATGATGCAAAGTGATCTAAAGAATGAATGTGAATCAAATTGGTATAATGAAGCTCATATAAAGACATGGAAATAACATGAAACCATACCAAACCCCAAGGGAGAGGTACAAGCCAATCTTCAGTCAGTGATCTCTTATTGCTTTCCTACATCTTCAAAAGCCCCCCAAATAATGAAAGAATGGTTGATGAACGCTTGATAAGTGTTGTTGAATGTTGTTCAAGACTTCAAAAGATCTTCTCTTTCTCTACATAGAAGGCTCCTTTTGTTTGCTTCACTAAAAACTACTCTAGGTTCGATTCCTTAGGCCTTCAAATGAAGAAAGAGAGATCTTATGTATGAAACCCTAGATCTTAATCCCACCTTTATGCCGACCTAGGATTTGAATTTCCCTCCAATATTTTGGGGTTAAGCATTATAATATCATAGAATTATGCTCCCAAAATTTCAGGAAAAATGTTGGGGATGGTGTGGAAAGTGCACATGGTCCAACCAACTTCTCACCAAATTTTTGAGGCTGTTAGATATGATGATATTAGAGAGAATCCCAAAGTTACAGCTGATTTCAAGATGTTTTGATATGTGAAATTGGGACATAATTAGGGTTTATGATTTAATAATTAATTAGAGGAATAAAATGAAAAGAGGCACACTTAGGGTAAAGGGCTCAACTTCATAACATGTGAAGAGGTGAAATATGAATTTAGGTTTAATTAAATTCTTAAAGGAGATTAGAAATGCAAGATGCAAAACACACTAAGGCGGGTGCTAAACCAAGCATGGAATTTTACCAACCTTGCAAGGGTGTACAATTTAAGATGCTATATTTATCCCCCACTTTAGCAATCATATGACACTACATGCATATGCAAGCTAAAGTACATAAAAAATAAACATCATTTGAAAACGTATATATCCATAAGTTGTCGGACGAAGCCTCCAGTGGTATTTGCAGTACACAGTTTGGATCCGCACCCAAAAAAACCATAGTTATATCACAAAATCACCCAATTCTTACTAAAGAAGGTGATGAAATTCATGGGTAGTTCTATGACCCCCCTGTTTCGGCTTGCTTATTAGTGAGGTGAAACAAGGTAGATCATGTTTACCACAACGAATTGTGAAGAAAACCTTGATGAAACATATTCACAAAAGGCTTGATTATAAATCCAAGTACTTTATAAAACAAATGTGGAGCAACAAAGACAATTCATGATTAGAATGCGACCAACAACATGAAAATTGGATCTACCTAGCTCAATCTATGATAGATTGAGTGAAAAGGGCAAAATTAGGGTTTTAACTTAAAATTATAAAAAATGAAAAAGTGCATATCTCATAAATATGAAAGTGACACTTTCATTTGTCACTTTTTGACTTTTGGAACTATTCACTATAGAGGAGTCCACGCATCAGTCATCATTCCTTGACATCAAGCCGAGCGACTCATGCGGATGCAGATCCTATGCCAAGCCATGTTGACCGGTAGACCACTCGACGAGGTGAGTTGACCTTCTATTGACTCTTCTTTGAATTTTTTGATTTCATCAATTTTTAAGATTGATGATGTCACCACCTAAATCATGCATGTGCCCCCTGTTTGGGCCCTAGGGTGCCCTGGTCCTTCCTAGGCACCCTAGTCCCAAGGGGGTGCCTTGGTCCTCCTAGGGCACCCTGGTCCACTCAGGGTGCCCTGTTCCTAGTTCAAAGTGGCCAAGGATCACATGGGATCAGGCATTAGACATATAGGATAGAATGATGATGCTTTTTGTTAGATAATTATGATTGATTGAACGATTACTGATGATTTAATGTTTTTAATTTTGTAGATTCTTCCCTACATTTGTGACCATATTTCCGGTCACACCTTCAGGAGCTTGCAGAGTCAGATTTCACGGTTCTCACTAGAGGATAGAGAGTTTCTTCACACGGTAGGTTTGCAGTATGTGATGACCATGCCCACCATCAAGTTCCACCCTGTGATGCTAATGGCTTTGATCGAGAGATGGGACATGGATACCTCCACCTTTCTTTTTCCCATTGGGGAGATGATGGTTACACTCTAGAATGTATACCACATACTTCATCTTCCCATCAAGGGAGAGACAATGAGATACCGAGCTGATCACACCGTTGCCAATTATAGGATGGAGTAGATCTCCTGCATCGAGAGAGAGATGACCGGTGAGATGAGGGGTCACATTATGATCTGTTGGCTCCTAAATCCCACCAGTGAGGTTCCACTAGCGAGACAACTAATGATTATGACCATTGCATTAATTTTGTGCCCTAATGGGCGTGACATTCACATGCATGGAAGTCTCACTTATGATCAAATATTGCTTGCCAAATTGTTTACTAAAATATTGAGATATAAGACTTTACAATGGTATTCCTCTTTGCCTTCCCATTCTATTACTTCTTTTCACTATTAGCAAATGCTTTTATTCAACAATTTCAAAACAACATAGGTCCTAAGATCACTTTGACTGATTTAATGCATTGTAAACAAGGTGTTAAAGAAAAAGTGACTAATTTTATTGGTAGATATAAGCATTTGTGTTCTCAAAATTATTTTCAAGTGCCTGATAATGATATTCAAAGATTTTTTATTTCTAATTTGCAAAAAATATATTAGAGAAACATTTCTCCTTTTTGAGTTTACTTCCTTTTCACAGTTGTGCACAATACTTCAATGGTTGAATCCTTGACTTGAATGCAACACGTATCCTTGAAAGGAGACTTGAGAATGCTCAATGCTTAAAATAATGCTTGGATGCTTGAATGCTTGATTTATCTTAGGATCATAATTTCCACTTATTTAAATCCTTGACTTATACAAATAGGAGAGAAGAATGCATCTTGTTTATTCGTCAATTAGGGTTAATTGACTAATTTTTTGTTATAGGCCGACATAGGGAAAGTTTTCCCACTTCCAAAATGCAAAGCCCAATACAAAATTTGAATGGAAGGGGCCCAAAATAGGGCAAGGACAGGGGCTCCACACTCCTATCCTAGGAGGAAAGGGGCACCACGCCCTTGTGTTAGGGGGGACAGGGGCACCACGCCCCTATCCTACCCTAATTTAAGACATGAAGTAGCAACAAGGAGTGCAGGGTGCGAGGAAATGAAAGATTCGGGTGTGTGTGAGCATGTCTTGGGTCTCCAATTAGGCTTGGGGATTCATTTCACCAATGTGAAAACCCAAAAATGGTTGAAAATTGCAAGGTCAAAATTTTATGATGCTACATTTAGCCCCCACTTTAGTGGGAGTATAAGCATATGCCAATACTACCAGTAAAGTACAAGGAGACAAGGCTGAAAGAATTTCACCATGTCAAGGAGGCAAGATACACCAAGCCCACAATGGACTAAGGATCTTAAAAATTCAATTGAAAAAGCAAAGGGAAGATCAGGATTGAGAACCATCACTACAAATAGTAAAGTTACCCTCACTATGAGTCATGAAAAGAAAGGATACCAAAAATTACAAAGTAAAGCCAAGTTCACTAAGTAACTTTAAGTATCAAGAGGGAAAAACCATGATTGGAAGTAGAAAGGTTCCCCTCACTATGAGTCATGAAAACCAAGGATACCAAAACAAAGCAAAGACAAATTTACTAAGTAGCTTTGAGTATCAAGAATGAAAATATGATTGGAGTGTATGCCCCAACGTTAAAGCGATCACACATGCCTTATCAAGAGAGATTTCTTTAAGGTAGGATATACATAGGAGAGAAAGAGAGAGAACATGTTATCACAAGGATTTAGCCTCCAATTGAGGAATAAACCCAAGGATTATGAACATAAAACACAAAGCATGAGGTAGTTTCACTTTCATTGGGGTCAATATGTTGTATGATGACTCATGTATATCATATGTATATGTGCATAGAATAGTTGTCATTCCTCAAAGAAAGGAAACTACCTTGGAAGAAAGGGAATATAAGGCGTCTTTTGAGTCAACATGAAAGAGACCAAGAGAGAACTCAATGCTTTGCATCATCCTCAAGTAGACATTACCAGGGAACATAGAAGAACAAGGATACACATAAAATAATTATTATAAAAGAACAAGAAAAGAGAGAGGTAGAGGATCTAAAGTGCTAAAGAAGCTAATCTAGCACGTCATCCACCTCTCGATCTTGTTGATCACTATTTTGGAAAGGTGGTAAACATGCCAGAGGAGTGACATCGAGCACAACAGATGGAGCTATCACATGATCCAAACAAGGACTATGCTCATGTGCTAAGTCACTTTGTTCATTTCTAGGAGCTAGGATTAAGGATTTTGAAAATTTTGCAGATAAATGTTTGTCCACATCAACATATTCATAGTCACTATCAGAAGCATTAGGAGTTGTATTGCCATCATGAATAACATTTTCACCTATTTCTTCATCAAGATTTATAGAAAGAGGAGCGTGAACATGAATAGGAGTAAAACAATCATATGTTTTTTGCAACTTATGATTAGGAGATGTAGGTTCAACATATTTCTTAGGGGAAAAGGGAATCATGTCATGTGTTGGAGTTGTGAGAGATTGAATGTTTCGAGGCACAACTTCACGAGCTTGAGCACGATGCTTTCATCGTATAGAACGATTCTGTCGAGTCTTAGCGAAAGACTGAAAAGGAGGAGGAATATTTGTTGAAGAAGGAATATTCTCATCTCTAGTAGTTGGAGGTTTAGGTTGAGATATTTTAGGTTGATTAAGAGGAGATGTAGATCTCTTCTCTCTATAAGAGAAAGGAGGTGGAACTACACAATATAAGGGAGGAATGTTTGGTGTAGGAAGGAGGTTAGGTCCATCATGGGGAGGAGGTGTAGGTCTAACCTTAGGAGGAATATTGTTGTTCTTCTTAGGAGAAGTCATAGTTTCATCCATAGGAATAGGTTGGGAATCTTCCTTAGGAGGAAGATTAGTTCTATTTGTCAAGGGAAGAACCTTATCTTCAAGAACGATGGGAATATCAATTATTTGAGTTATAGGTTGTCTTAAGGATATGATCATATCTTTCTTCCACTTTTGATATGATTGAAAGAGAGCATCACTTCTCGATGGAAGAGATTGGAATTGTTTAGGCCAAAGGAAATCAATAGAAACACTTGGGCTTCTTTTGACTGGTTGAAATAAGCTATGGTTAACCATTATGATTTCTCCATTGTGGAGAAATTTCAAACATTTATGAATTGGAGAAGCAATAGCCTTCATGGAAGATAGCCAAGGGTAGCCCAACTTCACATGGAATTGCTGGGAGGAAGGAATGATAACAAAGTTGACATTCATAGATTTAGTGTGAACCTCAATAGGAAGTGTGATAGAACCAATGGGAGGACAAGACAATCCATCAAATAACTTAACAACCATATTAGTATCATCATAGATTGTTTTATGTAAAGGTAAAGTGAATAGATACACCTCAGTAATGACATTAACCATGCAAGAGGGATTGATAAGCACACTACGACAAGGTATATCATGGATTTTTGCAACTATGTATAGAGGTCCATCAGGGGCTCTAATGGTCTCACTAGGGTCAAATGTGATAAATAGATTCTTAGGTTTTCCTTGTTTCTCTACCATATTCACCAAATTTTGAACCGTGGTAGTCACATCATAAGGAGAGAAAGAGGTTTGTTCAGTCTTAATCAGTCAGAGGTATGAGAAGGTAAAAGATTAGTAAAAATATTAAGATTTTGATTAGGAGGGGCTATTGATTCGTTTCCCTTATCATTCACACCTGCCACAAATATAGTATTATTATAAATCAAATCCCAAATCTTACTTTTTAATACAAAACATTTCTTAGTATCATCACCAAGTTGACGATAAAATGGACAAAAAGAATTATTATCAAAGTAAGGTGAGGCTGCCTTAGAAGGGTCAACTTTTTTTATTGGAGGAAGTTTGATAACATTTCTTTGTAACAAATGAGACATAATGCTATGTAAATATTCATTAAAAGGAGTAAATTATCTTTCTCTTTTGAAAAATTTAGAAATAGGAGGCACACCTATTGTAGCATTCACATTGTTGTTTTTGACGTTGTCATTAGATTTGATGAATCATTTGCTTGGTTTGAACTTCACAAATGGTTGTTAATCACTGCCATCTTATCACTCGGAGCCATAGGAGTGGATTGCTCTAGTTGACTCACAATTAGTTGATAATTTTGAAGTGTTGTGCACAACTGCGAAAAGGAAGTAAACTCAGAAAGGAGAAGTTTTTCTCTAATATCTTCTTACAAAGTAGAAATGAAAATTATTTGAATATCATTATCAAGCACTTGAAAAGAAATTTGAGAACACAAATGCTCATATCTACCAATAAAATTAGTCAATTTTCTTTAACACCTTGTTTACAATGCATTAAATCAGTCAAAGTGATCTTAGGACCTATGTTGTTTTGAAATTGTTGAATACAAGCATTTGCTAATTGTTGAAAATAAGTAATAGAATAGGAAGGAAAAGAGAAATACCATTGTAAAACCTTATCTCTCAATGTTCTAGTAAACAATTTGGCAAGAAATATTTGATCATAAGCAAAGCAAGTACACAAAGTTTGGAATGTCTTGACATGTGTTAAAGGATCACCTTTTCCATTATAGAGTTCCAATTGAGGGACTTCAACATGTTTAGGAGGGACAACTCTAACAATATCAAGAGAAAGTGGGATCCCAATGTTAAATGTGGGCACACTAAACTTGGATTGACTCATAGAAGCAATTTGTTGTTGTAATGATGACACAATTTGAGCAAGGTTATTAATGGATGCTTCGATTGAAGAATTTATGTTAGACATGTTTGATTGAGAAGGTGGTGTGATGTTGTTGAAAGAAGGAATTGATTGAGAATAAGGTGGCGGAACACTATGATAAGTAGGCATAGGAGATGATTGAGTAGGAAATGGGACACTAAAAGGAGGAATGGAATGATTAGATGAATTTGCCCCTAGCATCACATTTATTGGGTGAGAGACAAGAGGAATACTTATTGAAGGCATAGGTAAGGAAGAAGGATTGGTTGAAGAAGAGGGATTTCCCCCATGACTAATGGTTGTAGGTATGACATTTTGAGTTGATATAGCCATAATGTTTGAGGTGAAGGTAGTAATACTAGCCATCAGAGTGGTCAAATGAATAGAATGATTGGTTTGTGTAGAAGGTTGTGAATAGCCTAAGTTCTCAACACAACTCTTTATGGCATGACATTAGAATCAACAATATGAGAAATGCCATGAAATATATCAATTCCATTCTTATCACTTTGAATCATGTGGTTTAGGCCTTCAATAAATGGAAGAGATTCACTATTAGGGTATTCTTGGGACATCCATTGTTGAAAGTTGTGAAATTGATTATCCAAGTTTGAAAGCTGATCTATGGAAACTCTAGTCAAAGCTTCTTCTTCATAATTAGAATAATCAATTGGGTAAATAGAGATGTTATTAGGATGAGAACAATTAGCATTATCTGCATTGAAAAAGTCACCCAAATTAGGCTCCATCTTCTCGGTAATTAAACCTTGAGAATCCTTAATTCTAATGATTCATCTAACGAGGATAGTGTAGGTAGGACTAATAGTGGTAAAACACATGCACTAGAGGGAAAATTTGAATTTGGAATTTGAATTTTGAATTTTAGGAACAAAGTTTGCAAAATTGAATAATACAAAACTCAAGGAATTTATGATGACACAATTTGAACTTTGTTGAAAGGAGAAATGACACAATTTCTAAAATAATTTAAGAAATTGAGATTTAAAAATTAGGGCCAATGTAATACCACTTAATTTCAAAATTAAATTTGTCAAAATTTGAATATTTAAAATCAGGGCATATTATAATTAACCACTTAATTTCAAACTTTTCCTTAAAAGTTATGAAATTGGGAAGCATTTTTTATTTTAGAGAGCAAAATTTGAGGAAATCGATCAATTCTCCGGATTTAAGTAATTAAATACAGTCATAATAGGCTCCCAAAATTTTGGGAAAAAAGCCAGGGACCATGTTGACAGTGCACACAGTCCTCCCAACTTTTTTGGAAATTTTTAGGGATGAAATTTACGATGATTTTAAAGATAACCCCCCGAAATTGGTTGATTTTATGAAGTTTAGATAGGCGAAATTGAGGTTTGAATGTGAAAATAGGACCCTATTAGTGTTTTGAAAAAGATAAGAAATTGAATTGCAAATTTGAAAAAGGTCAAACCTAATGGATGCGACCACCTTAAATAATGTTTAGAAAACTTAAATTAATTGAAATTTGCACAAAATCCAATTAAATTTGAAAATTAGGGTTTTAGGACTTAACCAATGAACTTTAAAATTTTGAAGGGAGGGAAATTGAAAATTTGAATTTTAGGCAATGAGGCAAATCTGAAAATATTTCCAAATCTAAAAATGAACTGTGAAGTCAAATTTTGAACAAGTTCAAATTGATCTTTGAAAATTAGGGTTTTGACAACTAACCACTTAATTTTGTAAGTTTGATTTGCAATTTGAACAAGACAATGATGAAATTGATTTTGACAAGCAAATAAACTTCCAGATCAAAAACAATAGATAACAATTTTTGTAAAACACAAGTTCAATTCTAATTTTTGAAAACTAGGGTTTTCATTGAATTAACCACTATGTTTTGTAAATTTACAAGACAATTAAACTTGTAAATGAAAACTATGCAATTATTTGTAATGTCAAGCATGTAAGACATCGGGTTCACTAAAATGTAATGTGGTGAAAAAGGCTGATGGAGATGTCAAGAGGAAAGCTTTTCTCTCCTCAAGAGGGGGAGTGAAAGTTTCACAAAAGAATTTCCTCAACCTCTCACACACATTACATTTAAAAGAGGGGGGATAATTCACTAGATCCAATCTCAATAGGAAGAGATTGAATACTAAGTGAATTGACAATGGATTTGGAAGATGATATTAACCCCTCTTTTAGAATGTCATAGGTTGAATTATGTGATTTAAGACTAAGTGCAAATGCGACAAAGAAATGACTATAACTTGAGATAGAAATGCAGGACGAAGTTGTGCACTTGGAATTAGTAGTAAAATGTTATGACGAAGCTCCCTTGCAAATTTTGGCAAAATTTATCTAGACCGTGTTGAAAGTGCACATGGTCCTCCAAAAAATCCGTGTGCCAAAAAGGGTTTTTCCGCCTCTGAAAATGAAGTCCAAATTTGCAAATATAGCTACACACCTACAACCTACACACATAAAAGAGATAAAATATTGTTGGCATTAGGGGTTTTCCTTCAGGTCAAACCTCGGTTTTGTAATTAACCAAATGATGAAAAGTAATTGCAAGTAATGAAAGTAAATGACTGAAATGGAATTCACCTGAAGAGAGAGTGCAATTGAAATGTTGATAGAGTTGTTTGAAAGGATATGTAGAATTGAATGTCAAGAGAGATCTCCACTTCAATGGTTGAATCCTTGACTTGAATGCAACACCTATCCTTTAAAGGAGACTTGAGAATGCTCAATTCTTGAAAGAATACTTGGATGCTTGAATACTTGAATGCTTGATGAAGACCTTTTTCTTGAATTTCACTTATTCTAGTATATCTTGCCTATTATGTTTTCATCTATATCGAATGAGGGAATTAAATCTCCTTTTATGCATGCCTAAGATAATTAATTTTCATCCATTAAAGGCCGAAAAAGAGAAATTTAAATTCCTAAAGAGGAAATTAGGCTAAAGGGGCCAGATAGACCCATCTTAGGGCACATTTTGGTGAACCTGACGTGAATCCAACCTTCTTTATGTAGCATCATAAATTGTACGCACTTGCTAGGGTGGTACAATTTCACACCTAGTTTAGCACCCGCCTTGGCGCATTTTTCATTTTGCATTGCATTTCCCCTTTAGCACTTAATTAATCAAATTAATTAGCTCTAAGGTTCTATTTTATCATCTCCCATATCATAAAGTTGGGCCCTTTCATTAAAGTGTGCCCTTTTCATTTTATTTCTCCAATACATCATTTAATCAAAAACCCTAATTAGGTAGTATTTTGAACTTGGGGGCTTGATTTCGGGGGTCAAAACATCTCGAAATCACCTGTAACTTTAGGATTCTCTCTAAAATCATCATATCTGATGGCCTTGAAAATTTGGTGAAAAGTTGTCAGGACCATGGCGCCCGGCGTGCACACGGTCCCGAACATTTTTCCTGAAATTTTAGGAGTGTGATCCAATCATAAAATAAAGCTTAACCCCAAGAAATTGGTGGGAGATTCAATCTATAGGTCAGCCAAAAGTTGAAATTACGACCTAGGGTTTCAAACATAAGATCTCTCTTTCTTCATTTGAAAGGATCCGAATTCTTGGTTTAAAAGGACCTTCTATGCAGCGAAAGAGCAGATCTTTGAAGACTTCAAAAACATTCAACCTCCATCCATCAAGCATCCATCAATTTCATTCATCCATTTAGGGTTTTTGAAGACATTGAAGAGCAATAGGAGATCACCGACTGAAGATTGGCTTGTACCCCTCCCTTGGGGTTGGGTATGATTTCATGTTGTTTTCATGTCTTTGCATAAGCCTCATTATATCATTGGTATTCATGCTTTAGATCACTTTGCATCTTGATTTGGAGCATTTACATTATCATTTACAAGCAATTAGGGTTTACTTTTTGGGTTGCTCTAGTTTGCTTACTTGCATTTTAGGATCTTGCACACACACAAGGTCTACACACACATTACTTTTACAATACAACTTGGCTATTCATGGAGGTGGAAATCACTGAAGTGGGGGTTTGACTAAGGCAAAACCCTATATAGCCGCCCACCATACCTTTTCAGATATAAGTGCAGGTTTCGGGATTCGGACGACGCCGCAAGTTACAGATCTGGAAGGAGCAGACTGAGACGGGACAACACACCAAATTTCAGAGCAAAAGACTAGGATAGGGGCGTGGGGTGCCCTGGTCCTACCAGGATAGGGGCGCTGGGCACCCTGGTCCCTGGGACAGGGGTGGTGGGCGCCCTGGTCCTTCTGTCAGACAGCAAGTTTTTAGCACTTTTCGATAGCTTTTCAGGTTGCAAAACAGTAGTTTCCGGAGCAGTTTCAGGGGCAGAATCAGGACAGTGGCACCCGCGCCCCCATCCCGAACATTTTCACTCAGATTTTAACTCCGAGTACGAATTTGCATTCTTTTCTTGTCCTTGTGTTTACAGCTTTCCATTGTTTAAAGTTCAATTCTGCAATCTTGTTATTAGTTCATACTTGCACTTTAGGGTTAGGGATTGAACTTGCATCATTCTATCTATCATTTGCAACAAAGGAATAGAAATCCTAATAGGTAGCCCATGGCTCTCTCTTCCACAAAAATAAGTAGCCAATTGTGTGAAACCTCTAGGCTCTTTCGTATTCCACAAGTGTGTGATTGAAAGTGAGATTAGGGCATGTTTGCTTAGTTTCACTTTTTCCCCCACACACTTTAATTCTGATTCATGTTCTCATAGCTGAGTGTTTTTTCTATTTTAAATTCAAACTTACATTTACAAGTTTCAATTCCTTGTAAATTTAAAAAATTTAGGGGTCAATTTTGTTAAAACCCTAATTTTCCAATTCAAAATTGAACTTGTGGATAGTTTAATTTGGATCATTAATTTCAGATTTGATTTAGGAACACATTTCACTCATAAATTTCATTTTCTAAATCAACATTTAGAGTGATTTCATTGGTTAAAATTGAACATTTCCTTCAATTTTACATATGTTATCATTTGAAAGAGGACAATAGTTGTCATGATGCATTCATTTCATAAATGTGATAATGTGTTAGCTTCCCTTGTTTCAATTTTTCCATCTCTTATCTATGACATAATTTTAGTGCCTAAAAGAGTTGTTACCAACCCCTTCAAAACTCTTCCATGCTCTAAGGATGAAGATTGGAAGAGTGATCTTGATAATTCTCCTAAAATGTGCCCTTCCCATCTAGCTATCTTAGAGGAAGAGGATGATATCATAAACACTTTTCTTAGTGTTACTTTACCTTCTTTACATGATGTCTCTCTAAGTGAAAATTTATTGATGGACATTGACTTATCTTCTCCTAGATTTGGTCTAACCAATGGGACAATGTTAGTGGAACAAGAATAATCATGTTAATATCATCTTCCAAATCCATTGTCAATTCACTTAACATTCAATCTCTTCCTATTGAGATTGGATCTAGTGAGTTCTCCCCCCTCTTTTAAATGTAATGTGTGTGAGAGGTTGAGGAAAATATTTTGTGAAACTTTCACTCCTCTTGAGGAGAGAAAAGCTTTCCTCTTGACTAATCCATCAACCCCTTTTTCACAACATTACATTTTGGTGAACTCGATGTCTTACATGCTTGACTTTACAAATTGTTGCATATTTTTCATTTATAAGTTTAATTTTCTTGCAAATTTACAAAACTTAGTGGTCAATTCAATCAAAACCCTAGTTTTCAAAAATTGGAATCGAACTTGCATTTTGTAAAAATTACTATTGTTTTAGCTCTGAAAATTTCTTTGCTTGTAAAATTCAATTTCATTATTGTCTTGTTCAAATTGCAAATCAAATTTACAAAATTAAGTGGTTCATTGTCAAAACCCTAATTTTCAAAATCAATTTGAACTTGTGCAAAAAATGACTTCACATTTAATTTTCAGATTTATAACTATTCTCATATTTGTCTTCTTTCCTAAAAAAATCAAAATTTTCAATTTCCCTCCCTTTTCCAAAATTCAAAATTTTAAAATTCAGTGGTTAGGTCCTAAAACCCTAATTTTCAAATTTATTTGGATTTTGTGCAAATCTCAATCATTTTCAATTAATTTCAGTTTTCTAAACATTATTTAAGGTGGCCTTATCCATTAGGTTTGACCTTTTTCAAATTTGCAATTCAATTTCTAATTTTTTTCAAAACCCTAATAGGGTCCCATTTTCACATTAAAACCTCAATTTCACCTATCTCAACTTCGTAAAATCAACCAATTTTTGGGGTTAGCTTTAAAATCATCGTAACTTTCATCCTTGAAATTTTTTGAAAAAGTTGGGAGAACCGTGTGCACTTTCAACACGGTCCTTGGCTTTTTTCTCGAAATTTTAGAAGACTATTATGACTGTATTTAATTACTTAAATGCAAAAAATTGGATGATTTACTCGAATTTCACTCTCTCTAAAATAAAAAATACTTCCCAAATTCAATATCACAACTTTCAAGGAAAAATTTGAAATTAAGTGGTTAATTATAATCTGGCTTGATTTTAAAAATTCAAATTTTGACAAATTTAATTTTGAAATTAAGTGGTATTCCATTGGCCCTATTTTTTAAATCTCAATTTATTAAATTATTTTTGAAATTGTGTCATTTATCCTTTCAACAAAGTTCAACTGGTGTAATCATAAATTCCTTGAATTTTTCATTATTCAATTTTTGCAAACTTTGTTCCTAAAATTCAAAATTCCAAATTCAAAGTTTTCCTCTAGTGCATGAGTTTTACCACTATTAGTCCTACCTACACTATACCCATTAGATGAAGCATTAGAATTAAGGCTTCCCAAGGTTTAATTACCAAGGAGATGGAGCCTAATTTGGGTGACTTTTTTAATGAGGATAATGCTGATTCTTCTCATCCTAATAACATCTCTATTTACCCAATTGATGATTCTAATGCTGAAGAAGAAGCTTTGACTATAGTTTACATAAATAACCTTTTAAAATTGGATAATAAATTTCACAACTTTCAACAATTGATGTGCCAATACCACCCTAATAGTGAAGGTCTTCCATTGATTGAAGACCTAAAGCACATGATTCAAAGTGATAAGAATGAAATTGATATATTGTATGGCATTTCTCATATTTTTTATTCTAATGTCACACCTATAAAGAATTGTTCTGAGAACTTAAAGTAATTCACAACATTCTACACAAATCAATCATTCTATTCCTTTGACCATTTCGATGGCTAGCATTCCTACTTTCACTTCAAACATTATGGCTATATCAACTCAAAATGTCATACCTAAACCATTAGTCATGGGGGAAATCCCTCTTCTTCAATCAACCCTTCATCCTTACCTATGCCTTCAATAAGTATTCCTCTTGTCTCTCACCCAATAAATGTGATGCAAGGGGGCAATTCATCTAATCATTCTATTCCTCCTTTTACTGTCCCAATTCCTACTCAATCATCTCCTATGCCTACTTACCATAGTGTTCCTCCACCTTATTCTCAATCAATGCCTTCTTTCAACAACATCACACCTCTTTCTCAATCAAACATGTCTAACATAAATTCCTCAATCGAAGGAACCATTAATAACCTTTCTCAAACTATGCCATCATTGCAACAACAAATTACTTCTATGAGTCAATCTAAGTTTAGTGTGCCCACATTTGATGTTGCAAGTCCACTTTCTCTTGATATTGTTACAGTTGTCCCTCCTAAACATGTTGAAGTCCCTCAATTGGAACTCTATAAAGGAAAAAGTGATCCTTTAACACAAGTCAAGACATTCCAAACTTTGTGTACTTACTTTTCTTATGATCAAATATTGCTTGCCAAATTGTTCACTAGAACATTAAGAGATAAGGCTTTACAATGGTATTTCTCTTTGCCTTACTATTCTATTACTTATTTTCAACAATTAGCAAATACTTTTATTCAACAATTTCAAAACAACATAGGTCCTAAGTCACTTTGACTAATTTAATGCATTGTAAACAAGGTGTTAAAGAAAAAGTGACTGATTTTATTAGTAGATATAAGCATTGATGTTCTCAAATTTCTTTTCAAGTGCCTGATAATGATATTCAAAGAATTTTCATTTCTAATTTGCAAAAGGATATTAGAGAAAAACTTCTCCTTTCTGAGTTTACTTTTTTTCCATAGTTATGTGCAACACTTCATAATTATCAACTGAATGTGAGTCAAATAGAGCAATCCTCTCCTATGGCTCTAAGTGATAAGGGTGACAGTTCTCAACAACCATTTGCAAAGTTCAAACCAAATAAAGGATTCATCAAATTCAATGACAACATCAACAACAACAATGTGAATGCTACAATAGGTTTACCTCCTATTTTTAAATTTTTCAAAAGAGAAAGATAATTTACTCCTTTGCATGAATATTTACATAGAATTATGTCTTAGTTGTTACAAATAAATGTTATCAAACTTCCTCCAATAAAACCAGCTGACCCTTCTAAGGAAGCCTCACCCTACTTTGATAATAATTCTTTTTGTCATTTTGATCGTCAACTTGGCCATGATACTAAGAATTTTTTGGCATTAAAAAGTAAGATTCAAGATTTTATTGATAATAATACTATATATGTGACAGGTGTGAATGATAAGGGAAAGAAATCAATATCTCTTTCTAATCAAAATCTTAATATTTTTACTGATCCTTTACCTTCTCATACCTCTAACGTGATTGAGACTGAAAATATTTCTCTCTCCTTCTGACGTGACTACCACGGTTCAAAATTTGGTGAATATGGTAGAGAAACAAGGAAAACCTAAGGATCTATGTATCACATTTGACCCTAGTGAGACTATTAGAGCACCCGATGGACCTCTATATATAGTTGCAAAGATTTGGGAAATACCTTGCCATGGTGTACATATTGATCCCTCCCTCTTGTGTGGTTAATGTCATCACTGAGGAGTGTCTTTTCACTTCATGTTTTCATAAACCAACCTATGATGATAGAAATGTGGTTGTTAATTTATTTGATGGATTCTCTTGTCCTACCATTGGTTCTATCAAACTTCCTATTGAGATTCACACTAAATCTATGGATGTCAAATTTGTTATCATTCCTTCCTCCGAGCAATTCCATGTGAAGTTGGGCTACCCTTGGCTATCTTCCATGAAGGATATTTCTTCTCCAATCCATAAATGTTTTAAGTTTCCCCACAATGGATAAATCATAACTATTAACTTTAACTTATTTCAACCAATTGAAAGAAGCCCAGTTGTTCCTATTGATTTCTTTTGGCCTAAGCAATTTCAATCTCTTCCCTCAAGAAGTGATGCTCTCTTTCAATCTTATCAAAAGTGAAAGAAAGATATTATCCTATCATTAAGCCAGCCTAGAACTCCAACAATTGATGTTCCTATCCTTCTTGAAGATGAGGTTCTTCCCTTGATAGATATAACTAACCTTCCTCCTAAGGAAGATTCCCAACCTATTCCTATGGATGAAACTATGCCTTCTCCTAAGAAGAACAATAATATTCCTCCTAAGGTTAGACCTATACATCCTCCTCATGATGGATCTGGTCTCCTTCATACACCAAATATTCCTCCTTTATATGGTGTAGTTCCACCTCCTTTCTCTTATAGAGAAAAGAGATCCACCTCTCCTCTTGTTCAACCTAAAAGACCTCAACCTAAACCTCTAACTACTAGAGATAAGAATATTCCTCCTCCTTCTTATTCTTTCACTAAGAATTGATAGAATCGTTGTGTGAGAGAACACAAATGAAAGCATTGTGCTCGAGCTCCTGAAGCTATGCCTCAAAACATTCAATCTCCCACAACTCCAATAGTTGACATGATTCTATTTTCCCCTAAGAAAGATGTTGAACCTAAATCTCTAAATCATAAGTTGCAAACAACATGTGATGGTCTTACTTCTATTCATGTTCGAGCTCCTCTTTCTATAAATCATGATGAAGAAATAGGTGAAAATGTTATTCATGATGGCAATACAACTCCTAATGCTTCTGATAGTGACTATGAATATGTTGATGTGGACAAACATTTATTTGCAAAATTTTCAAAAGCCTTAATCCTAGCTCCTAGAAATGAACAAAGTGACTTAGCACATGAGCATAGTCCTTGTTTGGATCTTGTGATAGCTCCATTTATTGTGCTCGATGTCACTCCTTTGGCATGTTTCCTGCCTTCCCAAAATAGTGATCAACAAGATTGGGAGGTGGATGTTGTGCTATAATAGCTACATTAGCATCATAGATCCTCTACCTCTCTCTTTTCTTTCTCTTTTTTAATCATCATAGATCCTCTACCTCTCTCTTTTCTTTCTCTTTTTTAATCATTCTTCTATGTTTATCCTTGTTCTTCTATGTTCCCTAGTAATGTCTACATGAAGACGACGAGGAGGGCGAGGAGTCCGAGGAGGATGAGTCAAATGTAATACCCCATCACTCTAGGGATGAGACCATAGCCCTAGATCCACCAAGCCTTCCATCGTAAGTTGAGAAGCACCCTATAGGGGGTCTTGATTCTAGTCCCCACCATCTTGTGCCTATTGTGCAGATGCATTATGAGTGTGGAGAGCCTAGCGGGTCTAAATCACAGGACGTGCCTTTCCATGACCGCTATTGGCGAGAGGGAGATCCAGGTAAAGTGTTTTCTGATTGTTTATTTGATGCTTCTTAATAATTTTATATTTTATGATATAGAATGTTACTGATGAAAATCTCTCTATCTCTGTAGTTGGTTCCCAAGAGTGGTGCTCCCTGATCTAGAATGCAGTGACAGGTCTCATCACGACCGCACACATTCCTAGCTTTTCATAGATAATGCATAGGCCATAAGGGAATGTGGGGTGGCATGAGGACCTATTCAAACCTATTTGGGTTGAGATGGAGGTCTAGAGAGAAAGGGAGAGATCTTTGCTAGAGAGACTACAATAGAAATATCACGATCTAGCAACATCTTGGGTAGAGGAAATCACATACCGCAAGATCACGATGGAGAAGGATCATAGGAGCTCCTTGCGAAGTCACTCATGCTCCACATCATGATATACACTCATGGGCCCACTCCCACAACCAAATTAGGAGGGGACATCTAGTCACCATCCTCCAACTACTAGTCCTAGGGATAGGAGATGATCATGATATTATTATTTTTATGTACAATGATGACATTTATCGATATGTATCTATTTATGTTTATGTTTTATCTCAAACATGTTATTTCAATTCATGAAACAATGTATGCATTGCTTTGATTAAAAGTAACATATTTGGTAATGAACATGTATGTCTAATTTAATTTCCATGTGATTGATTTCTCAATGCTTCATGATTAAATTGATACATGTGTGATTTAATTAAATAACTAAGTATTTAATTAAATGCTACTTTGGTGATGTAGGAGGAAAAATGTGTTAAGATTAAGAATTATACGAATAATGTGATTTAATTAACTATAATTAAACACAACATGATATAACCCTACTTAACACATAGTAAATTGTATAAAATGCTAGCACATGTCAAATGTAAATCTATTACAATTTACATAAATCAATCCAAGACACACTAAAGTGAAGAATTATGCTTGTAAAGAATGAAGTAATGTAGACTAAATAATACAATATCATTTAATACCACATAATTTAAAGAAGATATGCTAACATATTATCCAATTTTGAAGAAAGAAAAGACATAAGGAGAAAGAGAGAATAAACTAGAAGGAGAGAGAAACTAGGCATAGTATCTACAAAGGTGCATAGCTATTATGGGTTCCTTGAGAGGCATACCTTCCACATTTGCTACCTTGTAAGCACTTGATCCATAGACTTCAACAAAAATGTATGGTCCAAGACAATTAGGGCTGAATTTTCCTTTCTCCTTAGGTAAAGCATTCACATTGCGTTGATTCTCATAAAGTACTACTGAGAAGGAATGTTGAATGACTATCATTGTAGCTTCGTTGTAGAGTTTTATGATAAAATTGAATATGCTAAGGCGAATTTATGTGATGTTCATCGAGCATCTCAAGTTGTTGAAGCCTTTGTTCTCTATAGGAATCATTATCCATTATATCCTTAAGAGAAACTCTTAAAGATGGAATTTCCAACTCCAAAGGCATAATGACATCGACACCATAAACAAGATTATAAGGAGTACAACCCATATCAATACGTACGCTTGTTTAGTAAGCCAAAAGAACATAGATTAACTAAGTATGCCAATCTGTACCATGCTTGTTCACAGTCTTATGAAGAATTTGCTCAATTATCCTATTTGAAGATTCAACTTGACCATTTGACTGAGGATAATATGGTGTAGAAAATTTATTTTGAATATGATATTTCTCTAGAAACTTCTTCACATATTTGTTTTTAAATGACGTTCCATTATCCGAAACCAAAGTGGAAGGTATTCCAAATTGGGAAATTATGTTTTCTAAGACAAATTGATAAATTACTTCAGTGGTAGTGGATTAAAGAGGAACGACTTCTACCCACTTGGTAAAGTAATCAATTGTAGTGATGATGAAAGTATGTCCTTGAGATGAAGGAGATATTTTACCGTTGAGATCCAAACCCCATGTTGAAAAGGGCCAAGATGTCACTTGAGGTCGAAGTTCTTGGGCAGGAGCATGGGTCAAATTGCTATATTGCTGACACTAATGAGATTTCTTAACAAACACAAAGGAATCATTTTCCATGGTCTGTCAATAATATCCCATTTGTAGCAATCTTTGAACTAAAGATATACCTCTAAAATGCCCTCCGCAAGCACCTGAATGTGATTCCTCAAGGGAAATAAGGATTTCATCTTTGTTAAGGCATCGAAGGAGAAAACGTTTATAACCCCTCCTGTAAAAAAAATTAGAAAGGATAATGTATCTAGTGGCCAACTTGTGAATCCTAGCCCTAGTATTCTTCTTTGGAGAGTTGGGAAAGGTAACATCATTCAAATATCTTATGATATGCGAGTACCACTCATCAAAATCTATAATGCAACAATATGCCACATAACTAGGATTATCAACAATAGTCAGGGTAGTGAGATTGTGAATAATAAATTTGAGATCTACCAAGGGGTCCTCTAAAGACACAAGAGAGGCTACACATGCCATTACATCAGCATGTCGAATATCTTTTTGAGGAACAAGCTCCATGGTATAAGAATCAAACTTTTACAGCATAGATATAGCTAAATCTTTATATTGTGATAATTTATCTTTCTTAGCTTGATAAATTCTTGTCACTTGCCTTATGATTAATTGAGAATATCCATAGATATGTAGATGTTTCACATTTATTGCTAAGGCTACTTTAATTCCAGCTATAAGAGCCTCGTATTTAGCAATGTTACTAGTACACAGGAAATTGAGACAATATGATAAAGGGCTAGGTTTCTTTTTAGGAGAGATTAGGACCACCCCTGCCCTCGATCCTATATGATAGCTAAAGCCATCGAAATATAATTCCCAAACCTCATCAATCTCAGTAGAGAAAATGCATTCATCAAGGAAAGACTCCAGGTTAGGTAGGAAAAACGTTGAAGGAGCCTCAACTAAGTGGTATGTTAACGCTCGACCCTTTATTGCCTTATGCAAGACAAACTTAAGGTTAGACTTAGTCAACATCATAACCCACTTGGCTAAGCATCCTAAAAGATTAGTTTTAGAGAAAAGATGTTTTAAAGGATCAAATTTAATAATAACATGGACTTCAACATTCAAAAGGTAATGCCTTAATTTTTTGGTTGCAAAGACTAAAGAAAGGCATTTTATTTCTATCACAAAATATCAAAATTCATAATCGAGTAGAGTGTGACTTATATAATAAACTAGAAATTCTCTACCATCCTTATCACATTGTGCCAATAAGGTTGCAAGAGCATGAAGAGAAGAAGTTGTGTATAGAAAAAAGGGTTTAGAAGGGTTAGTGGGTTGAAGAATACGAGGATTTGGCCAAATAGGTTTTTAGGTCTTCAAATGCTTGATGACAATCCTCATTCCATTGAAAGGTGATATTCTTGTTAAGCAATTGAGTAAAAGGAAAGGTACAATCCACAAGTTGAGAAACAAACCTACGAATAGCTTGGATATTCCCTTGTAATATTTTTAATTGGGAAACATTTTTAGGTGGCATGTTAACAATGGCATCTATCTTTTTTGCATCCACCTCAATTTCATGATGCGAGACTATGAATTATAATAGTTTACCATTATCCACACCAAAAACACACTTTCAGGGATTCAAGCACATGTTGTACTTACAAATTCTTTCAAAGATTTGATGAAGGATCTTAACATGATCTTTATGAAGAATGGATTTAGCTAATATGTCATCAATGTAATATTCTAATATTTTATGCATGCAATCATGGAAGACAAGGTTCATAGCATGCTGATAGGTAGTGCATGCATTTTTCAATCCAAAAGGCATCATAACCCAACAAAACGTGCCCCAATGGGTGGTGAAAGAAGTTTTAAATTGATCTCGAGGATTAATGAAGATTTGATTATATCCTGAGAAACCATCCATGAAGGGTAATAAAACAAGACTTGCTAGAAAGTCCGCTATTATATCGATATTTGGGAGAGGGAAATCATCCTTTAGAGAGGCTTTATTAAGATCTCAAAAATCCTTACACATCCTAATCTTTTTATTAGGTTTAGACATTTCCACAATGTTTCAAATCCATGGGGAATAATCGATAGGACGAATGAATCCAACATCCAATAACTTTTCAATCTTAGCCTTAACAAGTAATGCTACTTTAGGGTTCATCTTTCAAATCTTTTTCTTCACAGGTTTAGCATCAGGAACTAAGACAATGTTATGAGTGACAATCTTAGGATCAATACCAGGCCTATTAGAGCATATCCAAGCAAAAATCTCAGGGAATTCATATAACAACTTAGAATATTATTTTTGTTCTTCTTCATCTAGACATTTCCCTATCTTAATGACTTTGTCTTCAACACAAGGATCTATCCTTATATCTATAGTTTCACTTATGAGGAGATTACTTTGTTGAGGAGTATCTTTCAACTGAGGAAATTCTTTGACTATCTCATCATTATTTCTTTCTTTCCCAAAGTAGGCTTCTACATTTAAACAATAGGGAAAACAACAATTATGGTGATAACAAGGAAGGTGGTCATAAACTCCTAGGAACTCAACCAAGGAATCATCAATGGGAAAAACATCCAAAGCAAAGACACTAGAAGTATCATAGTCAATATACTCTAGATATTTTATTGAGAGAGAGGTAGAGATGACATTAACACTAATAAATGGTCTCTTGGAAGATTTAGTACGCTCAATTTAAGGATCATAGACAAGCCCAAATGTCATATCATGAAAGTTGTTTTCCAAGGGAACCTTTATCCCTTATTCTTGAGCACCACATCCATTGCCATTATATCCACACCTAGATAAGATGTGAAACCTAGGACCATAGAGGTTAGCCATTTCTGAAAGAGAAGGATGATTTTCATAAAGTGAAGGATCAAAATACTCTAGATCATAAGTCAAGGGAGACAAAGTTTGAGAAGCCACCACAAAGTTATTAATCAATGGCCTAGATAAAGTGGATTTCTTTTTAGGTTCTTCTTCTTTCTTCTTTTCTACCTTGGGCTCTCTAGGGGGAATTCTATATTCTCCTATAAAAGTAGGAGTAAAGTCAAGGGATCCCCAATCATCTTCTACACGAATCTTTTCAAGAGAGAAGGCATCCTTAGAGGTAGAATCAGGTTGGGAAGGTTCTTCCTCAAGAACCTTAGGTTCACTTGAGGAGTTATTGGTAGGAGATGATTTGAAGAAACATACACACCAGTGGGATAGAGGCTTTAGAAGAATCATCTAAGATTATTGGGGAAGAACCGGTTGAAGAGGATTTGGATGTTGATGTTGGATACAAGCCTGGAGATTAGTGTCACCTAGAAAGGTATATGTTTTGTTATTGTAAATGAATTTAACTTGCCTATGCAATGTGGAGGGGACAACTTGCATGCTATGAATCCAATTTGTCCCTAATAAAAAGTTATATGTCAAATATCTAGACATGAGGTGGATAGGCGTGGGTAAAATAACATGACCTACCTTAATAGGAAAGGTGATGATACCTAATGGAGATTTAGCAACATCATTGAAGCCCTAGATAGTAAGAGAATCAGGCTTAATAAGAGATGCATCAACATTGATTTTATGCAACAAGTTAATGCTACAAACATTAAGGCCATAACCATTGTTCACTAGTGTCTGTCTTATTGCACTATCATTTATGATAACCACAATAATTAAAGGATCATGTTGATGTTGGATCTCTTTAGTAGGTAACTCATCTTGTGTAAACACAATTTGAACTTTAGGAGATGTGATAGAACTAATTAAGGAAGCCATATTATTGGATGTCACTGCAGATGGGACATTCAAAGTTTTCAAGGCATCTTGCAACATTCCATGATGGGTTGAGGAAGTTTGGATCAGATCCCAAAGGGATATCTTGGTAGGAGTAGCTTTAAGTTGTTCAATAAGATCATCATCCTTGCCAAGAGTTTGTGAGATACGGGTTGCTTGAGGAAGAAAAGGTTGAAGATCAAGAAGAGAAGTTGGGATAACCAGAGGAGGAATAGGTTTCCTATTATTTCTTGTGTTGTAGTTGTGGGCAACTACATGATGACTCTCCTTAGTTAATTATTTAGCATAACTATAAGGACTCTTAATGGTATTTCTTCCTTGCATAGTAATGATAAGTTTTTTAGGAGTACTAAAGGACTCATGACCATATCCACCTTAAACCATGAATAGAGGTTGATTGGGAAGTTGTGAAGTTGAGGAAGGATAAGCACCTTGGACCATAAAAAGAGGCTTTCTATGTTCATTCACATTTATTATGTTGATTAGCCTTTTAGATGTATTATTTTTGTTTCAAAATTTAGGCAAAGACATAAATTCATCAAGGATATCATCATCATCCAACAAAGCATGGTCATATCAGTTGAAAGGTTTATCTTTTGATTCAAAAGGAGACATGTCCTCATAAAGGGAATTGTTGTAAACAACCATGTTGCTAGATATAGTGGAGGAGTTGATAGGAATGTACCCATGAGAGGAATCATTAAGCTTATCTTTCTCATCACCACAAAATACCATAGTAACAAGGTTGATTAGTTTTTGGCAAAATGAGGGTTTAGAAGGCTTAGGGCTCAAAAACTCTTCTAGAGATTCATCTAGTTCATCCTTACTAAACTCATAATCAATAGAATTGCATACATGGTCAAAATCATAAAAATCTTGCAAATAATGATTTGACATTTTGAGATGGAAATTGAATAAAATTTAAACACACAATGGAGGTAAAAGAAAAGCTCTTTTTTTTCTTTTTCTCATTTTTTTTTACTTTTTTTGGAATTTTATGTTTATAAAGAAAAATAAAAAGATACTAAATCTATATCTAACAATGAAATGTAATGAAAATGAGATTAGATTCGCGTTGGGTTCACCAAAGATGTGTAGGAGAAAAAGTAAGACTAGGAAAGAAAACCCTAATCCCACTCTTACATACACACTCACAAAATTCGAAAGAGCCTAGGGAGGTAACACACTTTGGCTACTTCTTGTGAGGAAGAGAGAGCCAAGGATTACCTCTTAGGGTTTCTATTCCCTTGCTGAAAAAGAGAGATAGGAAGGATGCAAGTATAAACTAGTAGCCCTAATCTAAGAATGCAGGACTGAGAATAACTAATATGCTGCTGAAAAGTACAAATTAAGAGGCAAATTTAGAGGTGCACCTATGTCAAAAATCTGAGTTAAAATGCTTGGGACTGGGATGTTGTACCACTGTCCCAATTCCGCAGACTTGAAGTTGTACTTGTTAGACTAAGAACTACTAATCTGCCAAACTATGTTGAAAATAGGGAGGACCAGGGTGCTACGCCCTTATCCTGGGCAAGACCAGGGTGTAATGCCCTTGTCCCAAGGATTTTTGCTGATTTTTTATCCCTTAGAATAGTCTCTATGCACTATACCAATCCTCAAACTTGCAGTGACGCTCGGATCCAAATCTATACTTGTAGTTGAAAAATAGGGTTTTTGTGGCTATGTAAGTTTTTGCCTTAGTCAAACCCCCATTTTAGTGATTTCCACCTCAACGAATAGCTGATTTGTAAAGTAAAATAGTGTGTGCAATAACCTTGTGTGTGTACAAGATCCTAGGATGATAGAAAACAATCTAGAGCAACCCTAAAGAGTAAACCTTAATTGCTTGTAATTGACAACAGAAATGCCCTAAATCAATGATGCAAAGTGATCTAAAGCATGAATGCGAATAAAATTGATATAATTAAGCTCATACAAAGACATGGAAATAACATGAAACCATACCAAACCCCAAGGGAGAGGTACAAGCCAATCTTCAATCGGTGATCTCCTATTGCTTTCCTACATCTTAAAAAGCCCCCAAATAATGAAAGAATGCTTGATGAACATTTGATAAGTGTTATTGAATGTTTTTGAAGACTTCAAAAGATCTTCTCTTTCACTACATAGAAAGCTCCTTGTGTTTCTTCACTAAAAACTCTTCTAGATTCAATTCCTTTGGCCTTCAAATGAAGAAAGAGAGATCTTATGTATGAAGCCCCAGATCTTAATTCCACCTTTAGGATGACCTAGTATTTGAATTTCCCTCCAATATTTTAGGGTTAAGAATTATAATATCATAGAATTATGCTCTCGAAATTTTGGGAAAAATGTTGAGGATTGTGTGCAAAGTGCACATGGTCTGTCCAAGTTTTCAACAAATTTCTAGGGCTGTTAGTTATGATGATATTAGAGAGAATCCCATAGTTAAAACTGATTTCAAGATGTTTTGATATGAGAAATTGAGCCTTAAAGGTTGAAATAAGACATAATTAGGATTTATGATTTAATGATTAATTAGAGGAATAGAATGAAAAAGGGCACACTTATAGGGTAAAGGGCCCAACTTTATAACATGTGAAGAGGTGAAATATGAATTTAGATTTAATTAAATTAATTAATTAAATGCTTAAAGGATATTAGAAATGCAAGATGCAAAACACACTAAGGCGGGTGCTAAACCAAGTGTGGAATTGTACCACCCTAACAAGGGTGTACAATTTACAATGCTACAACACCAACCCAGGGTATCAAATGAAAATTCTAAGGAGAGTCTCTTTCATAGCCAAAATGCCATGCTTCACCCTCCCATCCACCCTACAAGACAAAAGGCACCTTGCTATGGTAATACTGGTTTGGATAGTCATACATTTCAACAAGAATAGTCAAATATTCATGGACTATACTCCTTACTAGTACTCCAAATTCTTGGCAGAATGATGGTGAACCCCTCTACACCTAACCCAACCATAAAAAATGAACAACAATTCACTTCGAAGCCTTACCAAACACATAAACTTAACTTACTGTCATATTGTGACAGTCATAAGGATTAGAGGACACTCATAGTCATAAGGATTAGAGGACTATGAAATTCAATGAAACCAAAAAATAAATATAGTGGTATGACACCACTTTCATTGCCAATAGATTTTCAATTGGAACAAGACAATCCTCATAAGGAAAAATGAGAATTTTGAGATTGTACATTCAAAATTTGCAGTCATAGTTAGGAAAATTTGAATTTTTTTATATATTGATTTCTTTTTTAATACATGTCATCCAACTCAAGAATTACCAAGGACATGATTATTTAAATGTTCTTCGAACCTCCTCCAATGGTTATAACCAACATTTGAATTCAATTTTTTAATTCTTGCACCAAAGCCCAAGTCTTGTAGGGTGATGTTCCAGGGCACAATATACAACGCAACCATTAGCAGGAATGATCATATGAGTGGGATAGTCAATGAAGAAAAGAATAGTGAATGTTGTGATCATGACAATGCTAATTATAGGAAGGGAACTCTAAGCATCAACATTGTAGATATGAACAACATCATGAAGCATCAACAATTAAGGGTATATACTGACCAAATGAATAGAGATAGAAGAAGATGTTGCTAGGTATAGGCTTAAAGATAGAGAATAAGATCTACTCCTACAACCATAGCATAGTGGTCACCTTCTAGGATCTCAAAATGAGGAATCATTGTCAATTACAATAAGGAGAAGAGCCATAAGACAATCACCATCTTTTCACAGTGCAACAAACTTAATGAGAGAGTGAGTTGGATGAAACAGTATAAAGCATACACAAAGATAAAGGTATTGCACTCATGATTCATACATATGGTATCAAATACCCCATATTAGCAGAAGGATAGTTCAAGAAGTATTGAATAACCCTCATCTAGGGTTTTGAGAAAAGAAATCATAATACCATGTTAGTGGTAAAATACGCTACATAAAGAATGCAGGTAATAGCATAAGTTTAAAGCCCAAGAGAAGGGTTACATATTAGCCCTCTCATGCATAATGAAATTAAAGATATTTGTGATATGAGTTAAGACATGTATTTAAAGGTCTCTCAAATGACAAGGGCATCCAATTTAAGATAGTCGTAATGTCCAAGCAAGAAGCTAGAAAACTATAACAAACATGAAGCTGATCAAAACCAAGGGGGCACTCAACCAATACAACAAAAGATAACCGTGAACTCAATTTGGAACAAAATGTATACATGTAACTATAAAAAACATATAACTTATTGCAGCTAAATATTTAAAGTTGAAAAGTTGTTTCATCTAAAGTGCATTGTAAAGATATAATAGAGCTCAAACACGTAGAATTTAAATTGCAGGCATTGAGAAAAAAAATCAAATATATGCATCATTATTTAACATCAATTACAAAAAGAAAAGTATGTAATTTGTGATAATAATTATGAAGATCTTACTGGCATAACCATCAAGTAATGTATAGCACATCATAAGAGGAGAGAGTATCTAAAATTTTGTATTATCTTTAAAGATGCATATTCAAATAGTGAAATGATATTTATGTTGAGGGTCTTGAGCAATTCACATAAAATTCAATAGAGTATTGTGACACGAGTCACCAAATTCATTTCGTACATAACAACATCTTACAAAATATCAAGAACCAAAATAAATGATACAAAATAGTCAGATTCAACCAAATGTTGCTTGGATCCTCAAAAATCTATTACGTATATGCAGTTTGAGACCCATACAGAACAAGTCATTGTAGTCTAGGACTAGGATTGAGGTTGGAAAATGATGAGAGATAGACTCTATCCAGTGATATGGAAGCATCTTTTTAACTCGTTCAAGTATGTTCGTGTAAGTTATCATACAAGAAAGAATGACACTAACCAATCCCTGCCAAAACTGAGTACACAATCTCATCTCAAAAATGTGAAGGTGTACCTCCCTCCTTGTGATAAACCATTGACAGATAGCGATGTCAAACTAAAGGCATCACTATCCAATGCCAAGATTTACCATATTTATTTGCAAAGATGGGAAATTATTCCCAAGAAGGGCACACAACCTGCAGAAGAAGACAACAACAGTGTGAATACACTATGCTATCATAATAAAAAAGTATAACATTTGAGTGTTGTGAACACAAAATTATATTCAGAATAGGCCAATATATATAAAAACCTGTAGGTTCGTGCAAAAGCTCAGAATTCCATTTGTGACCTCCTCATAGATAATAACAAATCTGGCATGTAAACCTACATATCAAGAAACACAATATTATAAAATAGATAGCACATGTGAAAAATACACTATGTATTGATTTGAAAAACAAAATTGCAAAACACACCATGTTCTAAATACAATGACAATTGCACATTTACAGATTTGGATATGTAATAAATAATACATGCATAAATGAATGTGACTACCTACACACATGTATTATTGTTATTAGTAATGGCAAAGTAAAGCTAAAGAAATAAGGAAAACAAAAAATTGTACGTAATAGCCACTATTCTCCATAAAACATGCATTGTGAACCCCATATTGTTGTCAAAAGATAGACGTCGATGAGAACTTCTTGGGCTAGAAGTTGAGGATGATTTGTAAACATTGGACAAAAATGGAGGACATGTTGAGCAAGCGTAAGTCATATTAAAATTATGCACATTAATTTTCAAAAATGGGAGTGCTTAGAAAACTGGTGTTCTTTGGAAAAGAGGTAATACCTACTACGTGCAGTCCACTAGTTTGGTGAGGTTGGCTGTTTCCCTTCCTCCCCCTTTTACCATTGTAAGGGAACGTGAAAAACTCTGACTAAGGAACTTCAGGAGCCAAAGTGTGTTTCTTGCCACCATGCCTGCGATGCCTACAAAGTCGAGCACAATTGTTGCTTGCACTAAACCATGGACACAATCGAACAGTGCTCATTACAGCTATATTTAAATTAGGACTAAAATCAAAAGGTAATGCATTCAATTTCCGCAGATCTTTCCTTAACTTTTGGACACAAGAATAGATGGATTGCATTTGTGTTGTTGATTGTAGCCTTGTTTCTGACAACTTCTTCAAGAAATCAAGTGCTTCACTCCACAACATCATTGTGTGCGTGGATGAAACATCATGCGTGGGAGATGGAGGATACTGTGGAGGAGTAACAACATTAGATCTATTGTCTTTGATCACCTCAGGTGTGGTAGTGTGTACTAGATTTTCCGTAGATTCAATAGTCCATAGTACATTGTCACCTTTATTAATAATTTTAGACACTCAATTAAGACCTTTCCAAAGGTAAAATAAAAAAGAAAAAAAGAATATTACAATTGAGTAATTCTACACATACAAGATTCAATAGGCCATGGAAAAAGAAATATAACAATATACACATAAAAGAGCCAAATTCACCATCATCTCCTACATCCTTTTGCATGGCAATAACCTTCAACAACACATGCTTGCAAGTGTTTCCTTACAAACTCCAAGGGCAATCACAAACGTATAGGTCATGACAAAAAAATCTTATGACATATCAATTTGATGAAGATTGAATTTTTACCCAAAACCATCCATGTTGGCTATCATCAACAACAACGTCAACATCAAGGATTTGCCTTGCCCTCTCAATACTACTCTGCAAATGGTGCATATTATAGTTACTGATAAAGCCATTTTACTACAAACTCTGCTTATGTCTATATGATGGCTCCATTTTATGGGTAAGGGTATAGTATGGGTGATCCATTTGATTAGTGAATTTTCCTTGAAGATCACACATGTAGCGCATCTTCAATTTGCAATGATAAGACTCGATGGTAGCATTTGTGTCTTGGTTGGCATGTGGGAAATGCTTGAAGTTTTTTTGCCCACATTGCTGCAAACCATAAAGATAACAACAATGAATCCAAATGTATGTCATGCAACATTAGATGGATTAGATGGTCTATGAGAAAATAAAAGGAAGCTATAGCTCACCTATACATCCATTTCCTTGGCACCAAGTTATATAGAAGTAGTCAAGGAAATGAGGTTGGTCACTAAACTCATTACAAAAATTGTCCAAATGGTGGATAGTGCTCTCTTCACTTTCATCCATTTTCATCATGATCGTCCCTAGGCGGTGAAATATGTCCATCACCCTATCTTTCAAAGCATACCTATACACGTTCTTCAACCATGCACGATGAATGTGCCAAATACAAAGCAATACGCGACACTCAAATACAACCCTTGTAAAAAGGTAACAAAAGGACATAAGAAAGACATCCAAGAACAATGAGATGTGTCATAATAATTAAGATAAAAAAATGCAACTAACAAAACATGACATACTGTATGGCTTGTATCTTAGTAGCGCAATCATTGATCAAAAGGTGTTAATCCTCCAATCAGATTTGGCCTTCTTTCCCCATCACTGCAACTCCACCAACCAAGCCTAAATGTCCCCGCTCTTGTTCTATGAGAACACTTCCTATGCAACAAGCACCCCGATTTTTTTTTCATTGAAAACTAGTAGTGAATACAATTGGTACTATTTGGAAATTAGCCAAACACAATTGTTAGCTCAAATAAGGGCAGTGGGAAACTAATCTCTGCACAAAACATCACTGCATACAATTTCTAAACATCCTCCAACCACAATAACTTTTTGAATAGTTTTGAATACCTAAATATTCATGATTTGCATCCCTATAACATTACCAAAAATGACAAGAAAAAAACACCATGTTTTGCAAATCTAGGATTTTAATTTTTTTTTTTGTGCTATTTTGTGTGGAGATTATCCACTGCCATCAATGCATACATATTAAAAAAAAACATAAATAATAATGCATAGAAAAGATTCAAAAGATGTAACCCCATATTTATTGGTTGCAAAGGTGGAATCCATGGAAATAACTGGGTTGTGGGATTGTATGACTATCATGTTCAAAATCCATGGAGTTTGGATTCCCATGATGAAAGGGTGGTCAACGCCTTGAGGTGGCTAAAAATTAAAAAAATTAGCCACATCCTCTAATTGCCATAGCATTATACTATTGGAATCATTGCCATGCTTTTGTGAGAACTTGGACTTCACCCTCCTCGATGCATTCAAAACATCCTTACGTGTTAGGAATTCATCTCTCTTCTTCAACAAGGTACAAAAATTATGATCATATAGGTGTCTGTAATATGGTGAAAAGTGATGAGGGGAGATCAAGTGGAAAGCTTTAATCCCCTCAAGTGAGAGATGAAACTTTCGCAAAGGATTCCCTTCAACTTTCAACAAACAATACATTTAAAAGAGGGGTTGAATTCACTAGATCCAATCCCTATGGAAAGAGATTAAATACTAAGTGAATTTTAGGGAATATGGAATGTATTAGAAATGTAAATTAACCCTCTTTTAAAATAGACTAGTTGAATTAAGAAAATTGAGACTAAGTCTAGAAATGACAAAGAAGCAATTATATCTTGAGATAGAGATGCGGGATTAAGCTGTGCACCTGGAATTAGTAGTAGAATGTCAAGACAAAGCTTTCCTGCAAATCTAAGCAATATTTGTAGGGACTAGGTTGAAGTTGCACTCAGTCCTCCAAAAAATCCATGCACCAAAAAGGGTTTTTTTGTCTTTGAAAATGAAGCCTAAAAATGCAATTACAGTTGCACACTTGCAACGTACACACATAAAAGAGAGGAAAATTTTGTTGGGATTTGAGATTCACCTTAAGGTCAAACACCATTTTGGAATTAGCCAAGTGATTGAAAAAAATGCTGCAAGTAAATGAAAGGAAATTTCTGAAGTAAAATCCACTTCAAGAAGGGGATGCAATTGAAATGTTGATGAATTTTCTTGAAAGGATATGTAAAAGAGGATGTCTTGAATGTTGATAGGAATCTCCTCTTCAATTTTTTAATCCTTGACTTGAATGCAACACCTAGCCTTGAAAGGAGACTTGAAATTCTCAATGTTTGAAAGAATGATTGAATGCTTGAATGTTTGCACTTGATTTATCTTTATGATCAACTTGTTGTCGCTTATCATCACTTCGCCTTATGAAAATAGGAGGGAAAGTGCTCCTTATATACTTGCCAATTAGGAGTGTTTATAATTTTTTTAAATCTTAGGATGACATAGGAAAAATTTTCCTACTCAAATATTGACAAGACCAATGCAAGATAGGACCAAAGGGGGCCCAAAATAGCCACGCCACTATCCTAGGAGGACAGAGACGCCTGGTGCTACCCTAATTTAGGACATGCAGTGACAATAGGTAGGGTAACATGATAGAAAATTCAAGTTTTTGATGTTTTGAGCATGTTTTGGGTCTTTTATCAGTCTTAGGGATTCATCTGCTAATTCAAAGACCCAAATGTGGTCAAAAATTGAAAGGGTCACAATTTTATGACAATACATTTAGCCCCCACTTTAGTGAGAGTATAAGCACATGTGGTGTAGGGAACCTAACAATCCAAGCGTGCAATTTTGTTTTCTTCTAAGTTTTGTGTGTTGTCTTTAATAATAATAGACCAACCATTTGGGACTCAGTAGAGCCATGGTTGAGTTGTCCAAGTTATTGATTGTGTCATTTGTGTTCAAGATGCTATCAAACTAAGAATTTGTAATGCTAAGGTTGATCATAGGAGTAGTACTTTGGATAATTTTCAACATGTAATAGGGGTATATTATTTTGGGTTTAGGACTTCTAGGATGCTTGAGGGCCTTCAGGAGCCTTGGAATGCACTAGAATGAAAAGTTGCATCTCAGGTGTCAAAAAGATGTAAAAGTTGTTGAGCAACATTTTGCAACTTTTTGCAAAAGTTGCATTTTTGATGATTGTCATTGAAAAGTTGGTTCAACCAAATAAACCATCAGCATATAAGCCAAAATATACTTCATTGTACAAGTTGGAGAATTTGGAATGCAAGAACAAGTTTTGTGTTTTCAATAAATCTTGTCTTTTCACCGTTTTTGACAGTTTTTCCTTATTTTCTTTGCCTTGTATGGTCCAGTACAGACTTGTTAGAGACATCTCATTGCAGGGCATGAGTTTTTATTGAATGTAATTTTTAGCAAGGTATATTAATAATTTTTTTTGTGTTTGGTTGCAGAGATCTCATTCATTCTCTGTAACTAGGTGTAAAACCCTTCCAAAGTAGGGTTTAAGAGAAAAATGGATCTAACTCGAGCACCAATTGATGAAACCTATTGAAATCAAGTGAAATTATAGGTTAGGGTATATACATATGATTAGAGTAGGTTTTTTTGTCTTGCAAGCCTTTGTGGAGGAGCAACAATGAAGCCCTAGGTTCACCACTAGGAGTTGGTGAGTTGGGACAACATAAGATGTGCAAATTCTGAGCACATGTGGATTGGTGGAAGAGAAATGGGCCCATGGTTGGAAATCCCTCTGAGTTACCTTGAAGAATCACTAATTATATTTGGCAGGTGTTTTGACTGGTGAAGGGTTTTAAAGCCATCTTTCCAAGTCACCTGGGTAGGCCTAAACCCTTGAAAATAGTGCAGTATTGGAAACCCCATGTGTATAGATAACCCAGATGCAAATTTCCAATATTGTTTGTAAATTTGAAAAGGGTACTCAAATATAAAAAAATTTTGTGGCCTTGTGTGGAAAGGTTTTAAAGTAATCCCTAAAAATTGCCAAGGGAGGGATAATTGAATTAGGCCTATTTGAGCCCGGTGGAGACAAAGAGAGGTTAGGAGACCTTAGCAATGGGTTTGAAGGCATAAAAAACCATCAAAGACATCAAATACATAATGTAAATTCATTTTGAGCACCAAGATCCAATTTGTGTATTGTGATCCTTTGTAGAGGTGCTTGGAGCCTTAGGAGTGGAGTTGGAGATTGAGGTAGAACCCTTAATAGGCAGTTAGTTGTCAAAGCTCAAGTGGCTATACCTTGGAGGAAAGCCAAAATGGATCAGAGCTTGGAGGTATAGATAGAAAAACCCACTACCAAGTTCCATTAGATGGGCTTGAGGAGTTAGAGGTTTGAGTAGACAAGTAAACTAAGAAGGTAATTGGATCAAGCTCCAAGACTCTCTGCATCAGAGTGGTATTAGAGCCACCCTTTGAAAGATTTGGTGTATGTCATACTATGAAGAATCAAAAGCAAGTTCAATGCCTCCAAAGGCTATGACTCAAGAAGTCATCTGGAAGATGGTGGCAAAGGTGATAGAAGGATTGAAGGATGCAGAAGGAAGTAAAGGAACCGAAGATCTTAAGAAGGAGAAGGGGAAGGTTAAGACATAATGGGGAGATGAGATAGATGAAGAAGTGGAAGATGGGGAGGAACAAGTAGCAGTAGCCATGCCTCAAGACCAAAAACTATTCTTGGATTTAGTCAAATCCATCTCCAAAGATAACTTAGATGGATTACCCACATATGGAGGAAATCTCAATGGGGAAGAGTTTCTAGATTGGATAGAGGCCCTAAATAATCATTTTGATTATAAGGAGGTAGCAGAGGAGAAAAGAGGAAATGTGGCCAAATCAATATTGAGAGGATCAGAATTAGTTTGGTGGAATATGATGCAAGAAGAAAGGATACAAGAAGGTAAGAAGAAGATAAGTTCATGGGAGAGTATGAAGACAAGACTTAAGGCTCAATTCCTACCAGGGGATTATAAAGTTGAAATCCACAAGAGACTGCAAAATTTAAAACAAAGGGAGTTAGATGTCAATACATACACTGAGAAATTCCACAAACTCAGTTTGAGGGCTAGGAAGCATGAGAATGAAGTGGAGAAATTGGCCAGGTACATGAATGGACTTAGACAAAAAATACAAGATGAGATAAGTATCCTCACACCAAACATTGTTCATGAGTGCTTTTAGTTGGCATTAAGGGCTGAGGAGAAGACCAAGAGGAGAAGTGAGCAAAATAAGAAACATAGAGGTGGTAAAAACTTCAGAGGTAGAGGAACCTTTAGTAGAGGGCATAATACATCAATAAATGAAGAGCATCAAAGACAAGAAGGTAGTGGGGACTCACAAAGAGGAACAATTAGAGGATCCTTTAGAGGAAGGAGCAATTTTAGGGGCAGGTTTGGAAGCTTAGGAAGAGGAAATACAGTCTTCACCGGTAGGTGCTATCACTGCAATCAAGTTGGACATACCATGAGTAGGTGCTTGGGAAAAGCCTCAAGTTCAACAAGCTCATATATGGGTAATCAATTGGTGCAAGAGGAGGACACTCAAAGTGAGACCTCTCCAATCAGAAAGGTAGGGCTAGTGACAGATGGGGAAAACTTAATGATGAGAAGAACAATGCTCAAGATACCCCAAGCTCAAGTGCCACCACAGAGGAAAAGTTTGTTTAGGACCACTTGTAAGTCACATGGGAAAATTTGTAAGGTGATTGTGGATTTAGGTTCCACTAAGAACATAGTCTTAGTTGAAATGGTGGATAAACTCAAATTAAAAAGATTGCCTCACCTCACTCCTTACAAGGTATCATGGCTCAACCGGGGTCAACATGTCTTATTTGATGAACAAGCATGGGTGGACTTTGAAATTGGTGAGTATAAAGACAAACTACTATGTGACATATTTCCTATGGATGCTTGTGATTTGTTGTTGGGCTGTCCATGGCAATATGATGTGAAAGCCAGTCATGATGGAGAAAAGAACAACTATCTCATCACCAAGAAAGGAAATAAATATCAGATAGACTCATTACCTGATCCAAAAGAGGAAAAGAAAATAGGATCATGTGTGATTCTGATGAGAGGCAAAGATTTTCTCAAAGTATTAAAGAAAGAAGGTTATCAGGGCCATGCTATAGTGTTGAAGCCTAAAGATGAAGCTAAGGAAGATCCAATGAGTGAAGTGCCTCAAGAAGTGCAAGGTTTACTAAAAAAATATGCAGAAGTTGTAGGAGATGATATGCCTGATTCTTTGCCTCCAATGAGAGATTTGAATCATCAAATAGACTTGATACCAAGGGAAAATTGGCCTAACAAAGCGGCTTATAAAATGACACCTAGTCAAAATGAAGAGATCACCAAACAAGTGCAAGAACTCTTGGACAAGGGGTTTATTAAAAATAGCTTGAGTCCATGTTTTGTTCCTACTATATTAGTGCCTAAAAAAGGAGGAAAATGGAGGATGTGCACTGACTCAAGAGCAATAAATAAAATCACTATAAGGTACCGGTTTCCCATGCCAAGGATTAAGGACCTATTGGACAATCTAGGTTCTGCAAGCTACTTCACAAAGGTGGACTTGAAGTTTGGTTATCATCAGATAAGAATTAGACCTGGTGATGAATGAAAGACAACCTTTAGAACCAATGCAGGCCTATACGAGTGGTTGGTGATGCCATTTGGTCTCACCAATGCACCTAGTACCTTCCAAAGGCTCATGAATGAAGTCTTAGTTGAGTTTATTGGTAGATTTATTATTGTGTATCTTGATTACATTTTGATCCTTAGCAAGTCCAAGGAGGAACACCTTAAGCATGTGGAGATGGTCTTGAAGAAGTTGAAGGAGGCTCAACTCAAGATCAACCTTGAAAAATGTGAGTTCTTGAAAACAGATTTAGTTTACCTTGGTTTTGTTATTTCTCAAGGATGTTTAAAGAAGGATCCAAGTAAGGTAGAAGCAATACTTAATTGGACTATACCTAGGGGCATAAGTGATGTTAGAATTTTTCATGGAATGACATCTTTTAATAGGAAGTTTGTGATAAACTTTATCCATGTTTGTGATCCTATACTCAACACCATCAAATGTGGGATTAAATGTCATTTTAAGTGGACAGATCAAGCCAATAAGGGATTTGAATTGTTGAAGGCTAAGATAGTAGAGGTGCCAACCCTTAGATTGCCTGATTCAATCAATTGTTTACAGTAGAATGTGATGCTAGACAAAGGGCAATAGGGGAAGTTTTAAGCCAAGAGGGCCATCCTATAACCTTCTTCTTAAAGAAGCTAAATGAAGCTAAGAAAAGGTAATCCACATATGAATTAGAGTTGTATGCAATGGTACAAGCATTGAAGAAGTGGTGTCATTACTTGCTGCCCAAAGAGTTTGTAGTTTTCACTGACAACCATGCCCTTAGTTTCCTCAATGGGCAAGAGAAGTTGAACCAGAGACACCTAAAGTGGGTTGAATACCTACAATCCTATACCTTCACTATTAAGCACAAAAAGGGCACAAAAAACAAGGTAGCTGATGAATTAAGTAGGAGAGTCATGACTATCCAGGAGATACAATTGCAAAGTGTGGGTTTGAGTGAGTTAAAAGACCTCTATAAGGATGATAAGGATTTTCCAAAGATATATAGTATTTGTTTTGATTTCTCTAACACCTCTCATGTCTCTTATTCAGAATATATGATACAAGAGGGTTTTCTGTTCAAAGGACATCTTCTTTGCATACCACAATGTTCTATGAGACAAAACATTATCCAAGAAAAGCATCAAGGAGGTAATTTTGGCATAGATAAGACTTTGGAGAAGGTTGGTAGGTTTTACTATTGGCCCAAGTTGAAATCAAAAGTGAGAAGGTTTGTAGAGCAATGTACAATCTACCAAAGAGCAAAAGGATCATGAAGTAATGTAGGTCTATATCAACCCTTGGTCATACCTCAGAGGCCCTGGGAATGTTTGATCATGGATTTTATGTTAGGCTTTCCAAGAACTCTGAGGGGATTTGATAGTGTGTATGTGGTGGTAGATAGGTTCAACAAAATGGCAGATTTCATCCCTTGCAAGAACACCAATGATGCCACCTATATTGCAGGCCTCTTCTTCAATGAGATAGTCAAAATTCATAATCTTCCAATCAACATTGTTAGTGATAGAGATGTGAAGTTCCTAAGCTACTTTTGGAGGACACTTTGGAGAAAGTTGGGCACTAAGTTATCCTTTTCATCTTCCTATCATCCTGAATCAAATGGTCAAATAGAGGTAGTCAATAGATCATTGGGTAACTTGCTAAGATGTCTTACAAAACAACATGGGCAAACTTTGGATTTAGTACTCGGTCAGGCAGAATATACGTACAATGAGTCAGTGAACCGAGGCATAGGTAAAAGTCCCTTTGAGATAGTGTATGGATTTAATCCTAGGGGCATACTAGAGCTCAGAGATCTCAGTTCTATGTCACCTAAGAGTGCACAAGGTGAGAACTTTGTAGAAGGTATTAAAGAAGTGCATGATAAGGTAAGGTAGTCTTTACAACAAAAATCTGAGTAGTATAAGGTGCAGGCTGATAAAACAAGAAGGAATTTGCAATTTAAAGTTGGAGACTTAGTGTTAGCATACCTAAGGAAGGAGAGATTTCCAAAACGGTAGCCTACCAAGATATTGATGAAGAAGATTGGACCTCTCAAGGTGGTGCACAAATATGGACATAATGCATATGAAGTTGAACTTCCTCCCACCTTGGGTATTTCTCCTATCTTTAATGTATGTGATCTCTATCCATACAAGGGAGAGTCACAAACAAATCAGTTGGACATGTCATCACAGGTTAATGAAGATTGGGTGAGGGATTTGCCACCTAGCCAACCAGTCAAGTTGAAAAGTATCTTGGACACCAAGGTAGTAAAGAAGATAAGGAAAGGAGTTTACAAGCATTATCTTGTCAAGTGGGAAGGGTTACCTGATTCAAATGCTATGTGGATGTCAGAATCAGATATACTTCAGCATGGAGGGGAGATTGTAGACCTCTTAACTCAAGGGACTTGAGTTCTTTGTCCCAGGGGAGTATGGTGAATGACATCTAACACTCCAAGCATGAAATTTTTTTTTCTTCTAAGTTTTGTGTGTTGTATTTTATGATGTAATAATGGACCTGTTGAACACTATATTTGAAATAAAAAAAATATTTCCATAAGCATGAAGACTAAAAGATTTTCTGCCAAGAAATTGTATCGAGCATTTCGAAAGGAGTTTCATTGAAAGAGTGCTTTCATCGAAATAGAGCATGACGTGTAAAGCACTATGCAAAAGGTTTTCAGTGGAATATCACTTTCGGTAAGTAAAGGAAGCCACTCATCGATGCCCAAGTTTCATCGAAAAGTGAAAAGCAAAAGGAAAAAAGTGATTTCGAGGAGAAACAACTGCCGAAGAAACTCATAAAGCATTCATCGAAATGCAGATCTCATCGACAGCATTATATCGAACAAAAACTGAAGTGTTTCATTGATAAAGGGAATATCGAAGGAGAGAGACTTTTGAAGAGCTTGCACAAGCTTTCACCGAAGAACGAAACTCATCGAAATATGATTTCGATGAAACTTGCGAATAACTTATTGAAAGAGAGTTTATCGATGAAAAGATGATTTCGATGAGTCTTGAAGATGGCTTCTCGACATGGGCTACTCACTGAAAAGGTAATATCGAGGAGAATGGGCTTTCGATGAAAGATCAAAACGCTCGGCCGAAGACAAGGGTTTCATCAAAAACTTGAAATATGATCATTTTGGTCGAACTGTACTTCTCGTGGAAGAGTTAAAGGCCCAAGTGAAGAATGTCACATCTACAATTAAGTTTAAACACTTGAGTAGCCGTTGTAGACGCAGAGACATTAACTATGCACAAGTTTCCCATACGATTATAGCTGAACTGATCGAATTTTCATAGGAGCCAGATTGATGCCAAGAGACTGAAAATTGTGAAGAACTTGCGAAAATTTGTGAACGACAATCAGAAGAGCTAGACATTTCTCCAAGTAAGTGTTGTCTCTCGTATTTGCTGAAATCATGGAACCTTCTTCTTCTTCTTCTAAAAAGAGTAGGAAAGGAAAAGAACCAAACCCTGAAGAGAAGCCCAAAAGACAGAAGAAGGAAGGGAGAGCTCTGACTCAGGATTTGCTAGACCAATGTCCCACATCTAGTGTAAGGTCTAAAAAGATCAAAAGTGAGGAAGAAGGATTGGAGGATAGATTTGAAAATCTGGGAGACATCTGGACTGAAATCAGGGGACATGAATTGTTCCTATTTAGCTACAAAAGAAGGGATGCTCCTGAGCCCATAAGTAATCTATGGAAGAAGAAATTAGGGAAATTGGTAGTCCCAAACGTGTTTGTGGATGTTGAACTAATGAAAGCTCTGGCAGATTGTTATAATCCGAGAACCAAAACCATATGCGATTACCGAGGGAATCCCTTAGTGGTGATTAACAAACAAACTATTGATATGGTATTTGATCTTGAATGGGAAGTAGAGGATAGAATCGATATGCAGAAACTGTCACAAGAATTCTTTAGCATGGAAAACATCTACAGGACATGGAGACTACCTATTCACCGGCCGAAAGTGGGTGGGTCCTTTGTTCTGTTCAGCAAAAATGACAAGGTGCCATTTGATGTCAACCACTTCCATCCATATTTTAAGTATACATATTATGCTGCAGCCCAAGTATTAGGCTTAGAGGCTCATCCTCTCATGGATATTGGGGTCATGGTTCTGTGTGCTGATTTACAATCAAAAGACCCTAGGTCATTTGATTATGCCACTTATGTTGTAGATGCCTTAAATCACGGGTTGGAGAAGTTAAAAGGAGACCTTGTGAATGTCCATTTTTCATTGTACTCTTTGTTAATGCATATTATTCTTTATTGTGGACAAGAAATCAATTTCTGGTCAGATGATTTCTGCATCAGAGCTTATGATAAGAATGGTTTGAAGAAACTAGTTCAGTTGTGGGTTTCTGCATGGGATCAGAGATTCATGAACAACCAATACTGGCACTTTCAGGAATATTTTGTGAAACCCCTTAGTGCGGCCTTTGGGCAACATAGGGATTATACTTTGTCCCCTGAAATTAAAAGATTCCTCAGGCCAAAAGACTTCTCTCCGGAGTCCCAAATTGAGCACAATTGGGGTGATTGGTATTGCCACAATAATCATATAGAAATCAGGATATTTGGGTATGAAGGAAAGCCACACATGCTTCCAATTACAGTACCAAACAGGGTGGCTAGCCTGGAGATTGTAAGACAATTATCTACTGTCAGTGCCAAACACCTTACAGATTTCGGTAAACAGTCCATCGTTCCAGGTTTATTGGTTTTTTCTGATTTCATTGTTAAAAGTTCAAAAAGTTACCATTTACTTCAAAATAAATTAGACTAGTATGGCATGACCCTGGGTGAACCTAGAGAGAACTTTGATCCTGAGGGATATATAAGAGCTGCCAGAGCGTCACAAAAACTAAAAGCTGGAATCCATGTGGCCAAAATGCCAGATGACTTGATCAAGAACCTTGAAAGAGAGGAGGCCATGGTTTTGAGAGAAAGGAGTGAGATGACTTGGGAGGCCTTCAAATGGAAAAGGGCAAGGGGGATGATAGATGGAGATCTGCTTGGAAACCTCCAAGATCCTCTGGAAATAGCCAAAAAGCTACTTCAACATGAAGTAGAAATCATGCATAGAGTGCCCCCACAATTCCTTCATTTTATCAACACTGAGAAGGATAGTCAACCATTGGCTCACATGCCACCAAAATCAACTGCTAGTAGTATCCCTGCTAATTCCCCTAGAGAAGATTATCCTCCTGGTTTTGAAGCAGAGATGAATGTGGACACTGGTGAGATTAACATTAAAGATGTAGTTGATATCAGGATGACAGAGCATGAAGATTTTGTTGCTGATGACGGATTTTCCTCTTCAAGGGAATTCCTTTCATTTTTATACTAGTATAAAGGGGCTCATGTGAAACAAAGCATGGCTGAAAGGCCAGAAGAAGAACAGATGAAGAGACTGTAGGATGAAATCGATATCCTCATGAAAGATATGACCCCTGAGAAAGGGAGAAAATTATTAAAAGAGGCCGGTGTAATCATCTTTTCTGGTTGGGATATAAATTCAGCACTTCTGTTTGACGGATTCTTGAAAAAGCAAGACTTGAATCAATAGGTGTTGCCTCAGGAAATAGACAAATTATTCCTAGGCTCTGGATATGATCCTGATAAGAAGGCTCTCCTACAATGGGCATTATATCCAAAGGGAAAGAGGCCTATTATTGTAGATATTGAAGAAACCTTTGGACATCTCATGGTTCATCAGGTTGGAAAGACTGACCCTAGGATCACTGCCAAATTAAACTTGGATGTTGCCAGATTAAATTTGGACCAAACAGAATTTTTGGTCAGAGAGAACATCACCTATAAGGGGTTGTACGAAAAATCTAAAGAGGAGAATCAAAAGTTGCAAGCAAAAATATTGCAACTTGAGACCGGGACCCCCATAAGCGAATACACCTCATACCTCACACGACGTAGCTTGGATGATGTTTCTAATGCCCTGTACTGGAAGTATCAAGCAGATAAGGCTACCAAATGAGCAAATAATATCCAGCAAAAGATGGATAAAATGGTCAATGATATCATGGGACATCGATTCAACACCATGCTTTTGCATGTTGAACCATATTGGAAGGTGTACAATGGAACTATAAAGGCATTAACAGAGCATGAGAGATTAAAAGCACGATTGCATGAGGTACTAAATAGTACTGATACAATGATGCCAGAGGAGAAGACTGAAGGGATAGCGTACATGGAGAATCATGTTAAACTTGAAGATACGTTGAGAAAAGATCTTAAGGAATTGGATGATGGGAGACCTATTGGAATGCCCTCGGTCTATAAAGAAGGAGAAGTAATATCCCTGGAGGATTTGCGGAATGAGCTTATCAGTGTCAAAGATTGGGCTTTGTCAGAAATGGATTGAAGTAAAGACATGGCCCCTACCGTCAACCAGATGATATTCAAATATCTGTCGCAAGGAGAAGAATTGAAGAAATAGAGTGCTAAAATCAAAACCTTTAAAGATGATGATTATATTCATCATTTAGGAATTCTTAATCTCTTTTTGTTTAAGTTTGTTAGAAACGTTCAAACTAACGATTAGCATTTCGAAAAGACATGTCTTTTCATGAATAACTTTCGTTCCCATATATATATGAGAATGGTTTCTGTAATATAAAAAAAGGAAAAATAGATAAGAGCAAGATAGCAATGTGTGACAGCCTGTAAGTCTTCTGTTATACAAACCATAATGGAATACATGTTATGATCAATTGTTTTCTTCTTTGCGTATGTGTTGTGGATTATTTCACTTTGTTTTGGCAATCGTCTGTGATATTATCTAAGAGATAAGGTTGTTCATATTCTTGAAATTAAAGTTATGCTTTATGTTATAATGTTGAAATGAAAGTTTTGCTCGCGAATTGTAATTGTTCCTCACAAAACTTAATTGATTGGTCCCTTAAAGTTAGGGTTAAATTCATTCAATCAACATACAATATAAGCATTTGACTGGTTTCAAAAGAAATAATAACTGACAGGGCCATAAAGGGATGGATTCAAAAACTGTCTCACAGGCTCGCACCATAAGTCCTAAAGAAAGTACAATGACTCTGTAGCCCAAATAGCAAAGAAGGCACTGGTTAATTACAGATTACACTCATCATTATATTCATCATTTGTTATTTTAAAGCAACAGAAGTAATTAGGAAACATAGATCGAATAGCTTCTACAACAACAATCTTGAACTCATCTGCTATATCTCCATTATAGGAACTTATGCCATTCTGAGACTAGGAGATATCAGATTAAGACACTAAATCTACTATAAAAAGCATTAGTTGAAGGAACAACTAGTGAGTAGGTATACCCGCCTAGGTCCTGCAGAGCCTAAAGTGAGAGAGTTAGAAACCAAATAGGTTCACTCTATAAGTTGGCCAAGTCAATTGGAGGGTTTGATCATAGGAGTTGGAATTTCCTTAGAACCTATCCAATCTATTGATTTGAGACCCAACATGACCAACCATTTGGGACTCACTAGATCCATGGTTGAGTTGTCCAAGTTATTGATTGTGTCATTTGTGTTCAGGATCCTATTAGCCTAAGAAGTTGTAATGCTAAGGTTGATCATAGGAGTAGTACTCTTGATCATTGTCAACATGTAATAGGGGTCAATTTTTTTTTGTTTAAGACTTCTAGGACAATTGAGGGCATTCAAGAGCCTTGGAATGCACTAGAATGAAAAGTTGCATCTCAGGTGTCAAAAAGATGTAAAAGTTGTTGAGCAACATTTTGCAACTTTTTGCAAAAGTTGCATTTTTTATGATTGGCGTTGCAAAGTTGGTTCAACCAACTAAAATATTAGAATAGAAGCTAAAATCTACTTCATTGTATGGGTTGGAGAATCTGGAATGCAAGAACAAGTTTTGTGTTTTCAAGAAATCTTGTCTTTTCACCATTTTTGACAAATTTTCCTTATTTTCATTGCTTTGTATGGTCTAGTACGGACTTGTCAGAGACATCTCACTGTAGGGCATGTGTGTTTGTTGAATGTACTTTCTAGCAAGGTAGATTAGTAATTTTTTTTGTGTTTGGCTGCAGATACCTCATTCGTTCTTTGTAACTAGGTGTAAAACCCTTGCAAAGTAGGGTTTAAGAGAAAAATGACTCTAACCTAAGCATCTATTGATGGAAGTTGTTGAAATAAAGTATAATTATAGGTTGGGTCTATAAATATGATTAAATTAGGTTTTTTTTGTCTTGAAAGCCTTTGTGGAGGAGCAAAAATGAAGCCCTAGGCTCACCGCTAGGAGCTGGTGAGTTGGGACAACAAAAGATGTAAAAATTCTAAGCATATGTGGATTAGTGGAAGAGAAATTGACCCATGGTTGGAAATCCCTTTGAGTTACTTTGAATAATACCTAATTATATTTGCAAGGTGTTTTGAATAGTGAATGGTTTTAAAGCCATCTTTCCAAGTCACCCAGGTAGGCCTAAACCCTTGAAAATAGTGCAGTATTAGAAACCCCATGTATATGGATAACCCATATGCAATATTACAATATTGTTTGTAACTCTAAAAAGGGTACTCGAATCTACAATTTTTTTTGTGGCCTTGTGTGGAATTTTTTTAAACTAAGCCTTGAATTTGCCGAGGGAGGGCTAATTGATTGAGGCCTATTTGAGCCCAGTGGAGACAAAGAAAGGTTAGGAGACCTTAGCGATGGGTTTGAAGATGCCCAAACCCCTCAAAGACATCAAATATATAGTGTAAATTAATTTTGAGCACCAAGAACCAAGTTGTGTATTGTGATCCTTTGCAGAGGTGCTTGGAGCCTTAGGAGTGGAGTTGGAGATTGAGGTGGAACCCTCAATAGGTAGTTAGTTGTCAAAGATCAAGTGGCTATACCTTGGAGGTAAGACAAAATGGATCAGATATTGGGGGTATAGATAGAAAAAATCCCTACCAAGTGCCATTGGATGGGCTTGAGGATTAAGAGGGTTGAGTAGATAAGTAAACCAAGAAGGTGATTGGATCAAGCTCCAAGACTCTTTGCATCAACATGCCAATACTATCAGTAAATTACAAGGAAACAAGATTGAAATACTTTCACCATGTCAAGGAGGCAAGATGCACCAAGCCCCCAGTAGAGTAAGGATCTTACAATTTTGATTGACAAAGTAAAAGTGAAGATCAAGAGGGAGAACCATGACTGCAAGTAGTAAAGTTCCCCTCACTATGAGTCATGAAAAGGAAGGATACCAAAAATTGCAAAGTAAAGCCAAGTTCACTAAGTAACTATAAGTATCAAGAAGGAAAATATGAGCAGAGTGTATGGCCCCATGTTAAAGTGATCACTCACACCTTATAAGGAGTGATTGCTTTAAGGTAGGATACACCTAAGAGAGTGAAAGAGAGGGAGCATGTTACCACAAGGATTTAGCCCCCAATCGAGGAATAAACCAAAGGATAATTAACACAAAACACAAAGCACGAGGTGGCTTTTCTTTCCTCGGGGTCCAAATGTTGTATGATAACTCATGTATATCATGTATATATGCATAAAATAGTCCCCATTAACCAAAGAAAGGAAACCACCTTGTAAGAAAGGGAACACGTGTCTTTTGACTCAACATGAAGGAGACCAAAAGAGATCTCAATTATTTACATCGTCCTCAAATAGACATCACTAGGGACAACAAATAGAAGAGTAGGGATACATATAGAAGAATGGTCACAAAAGAGAAAGAAAGTTGAGAGGTAGAGGATCTATGGTACTAATGCAGCTAGTCTAGCATGACATGCACCTTCCGATCTTACTGATCACTATTTTGGGAAGGTGGGAAACATCCAAAGGAGAAGCATCAAGAACAATAGATGGAGCTATCACAAGTTCCAAATAAGGACTATGCTCATGTGTGAAGTCACTCTGTTTGTTTTTAGGAGATAGGATTAAGGCTTTTAAAAATTTTGCAGAGAAATGTTTGTCAACATCAACATATTCATATTCACTATCAAAAGCATTAGGAGTTGTAATTCCATCACAAATAACATTTTTACTCATTTCTTCATCAAGATTTATGAAAAGGGGAGTTCTAACATGAATAGAAGTAAAACCATCACATGTTTTTTGCAACATTGTTTGGAGATTTAGGTTCAACATCTTTCTTAGGAGAAAATGGAATCATGTCAATTGTTGGTGTTTTGGGATATTGAATAGTTTGAGAAACAACTTCACGAGCTCTATCACGACATTTTCATCGATGTTCTCTTGTACAATGATTCTATTGAGTCTTAGTGGAAGGCTGAGAAGACTACTTGGTATATTTGTTGAAGGTGAAATATTCTCATCTTTGGTAGGTGGATGGTTAGGTTGAGGTCTTTTAGGTTGGACAAGAGGAGAGGCATGTCTCTTCTCTCTATAAGAGCAAGGAGATGGAATTGCACCATATAAAGGAGGAATGTTTGGTGTAGGGAGGAGACTGGGTCCATCATGAGGAGGAGGTATAGATATAACCTTAGGAGGAATATTATTGTTCTTCTTAGGAGAAGGCATAGTCTTATCAATAGGAATAGGTTGGGAATCTTCCTTAGGAGGAATATTAGCTCTATCGTTTAGGGGAACAAATTCATCTTCAAGAATGATGGGGATATCATGTTTTGGAGTTATAGGTTGGATTAAGGATAAAATAATATCTTTCTTCCATTTTTGATAAGATTGAAAGAGAGCATCACTTTTTGGTGGAAGAGATCCAAATTGTTGAGGCCAAATGTAATCAATAGGAACACTTGGGCTTCTTTCAGTTGGTCGAAATAAGCTATGATTAACAGTTATGATTTCTCCATTGTGGGGAAATTTCAAACATTTGTGGATTGGAAAAGAAATAGACTTCATGGAAGATAGCCAAGGGTAGCCTAACTTCACACAAAATTGTTCAAATGAAGGAATCAGAATAAAGTTGACATCTATAGATTTAGTATGAACCTTAATAGGAAGTGTGATAGAACCAACAGTAGGACAAGAAAATCTATCAAATAACTTAACGACCACATAAGTATCATAGTAGAGTGGTTGATGCAAATGTAAAGTATAAAGATATTCTTGAGTGATGACATTAACTATGCAAGAGGGATCAATAAGCACACCACGAGAAGGTTTTCCTTGGATCTTTGCAACTATGTATAAAGGGCCATCAGGTGTCCTAATGTCTTTCTAGGATAAAATGTGATACATGGGCTTGTTTCTCTATAATATTAACCACATTGGGAGCTGTGAAAGTGACATCAGAGGGAGAAAAATAGGTATATTCAATCTCAATCATGTTAGATGCATGAGAAGGTAAAGGATCAATGTAAATCTTAATAGTTTGATTAGGAGGAGTTATTGATTTGTTTCCCTTATCATTAACACCTACCACATATATAGTATTATTATCAATCAAGTCTTGAATCTTACATTTTAATGCAAAACATTTTTTCAGTATCATGACCAGGTTGACGATGAAATTGACAAAAAGAATTATTATCAAAGTGAGGCAAAGTTTCCTTAGAGAGGTCAACTAGTTTAATTAGAGGAAGTTTTGTAACATTTATTTGTAACAACTGAGACATGATGCTATATAAATATTCATTCAAAGGAGTAAATTATTTCTCTCTTTTGAAAAATTTAGAAATACACACCTATTGTAGCATTCACATTGATGGTGTCATTGAATTTGATGAATCCTTTATTTGGTTTGAACTTCAAAAATGGTTGTTGAGCATTCTCACCCTTATCACTCGGAGCCATAGGAGTAGATTTCTGCATTTGACTCACAGTAAGTTGATAATTGTGAAGTGTTACACATAACTGCGAAAAGAAAGTAAACTCAGAAAGAAGAAGTTTTTCCCTAATGTCTTTTTGTAAATTAGAAATGAAAATTCTTGAATATCATTATCAGGCACTGGAAAAGAAATTTGAGAACACAAATGCTTGTATCTACTAATGAAATCAGTAACTTTTTCTTTAACACCTTGTTTACAATGCATTAAATTAGTCAAATTGATTTTAGGGCCTATGTTGTTTTGAAATTGTTGAATAAAACATTTGATAATTGTTGAACAGAGGTAATAGAATAAGAACACAAAGAGCAATACCATTGTAAAGCCTTATCTTTTAATGTTCTAGTAAACAATTTGGCAAGAAATCTTTGATCATAAGCAAGTCAGTACACCAAATTTGGAATGTTTTGACATGTTTTAAAGGATCACCTTTTCTATTATAGAGTTCCAATTGAGGGACTTCAACATGTTTAGGAGGGACAAATCTAACAATATCAAGAGAAAGTGGGATCACAAAATCAAATGTGGGCACACTAAACTTGGATTGACTCATAGAAGCTATTTTTAGCTGCAATGAAGACACAATTTGAGCAAGGTTATTAATGTTTTCTTCAGTTGAGGGATTTATGTTATACATGCTTGACTAAGAATGTGGCGTGATGTTATTGAAATAAGGAATTGATTGAGAATAAGGTGGTGGGACACTATGATAATTAGGCATAGTGATGATTGAGTAGGAAATGGGAGACTAAAAGGAGGAGTAAAATGATTGAAAAAATTTCTCCCTTGTGTCATATTGGTTGGTTGAGAGAGAATACGAATACTCATCGAAAGCATAGATAAAGATGGAGGATTAAGTGAAGAAAATGGATTGCCCCCATAACTAATGGTTGTAGGTATGACATTTTGAGTTGAAGCAACCATGATGTTTGAAGTGAAAATAGGAATACTAGCCATAGAAGTGGTCAAAGGATTAGAATGATTGATTTGTGTAGGAGGTTGTGAATAAACTAGGTTCTTAGCATAAGTCTTCATAGGCATAACATTAGAATCAATAATGTGAGCAATACCACATAATATATCAATTCCATTCTTATTAGTTTGAATCATGCATTTTAGACCTTCAATTAATGGAAGAGCTTCACTATTAGGCTATTCTTGGGACATCCATTGTTGGAAATTGTCAAATTGATTGTCCAATTTTGAAAGTTGATCTATGGAAAATCTAGTCAAAACTTCTTCTTCATCATGGGAATCATCAATTGGATATATATAGATATTATTAGGATGGGTAGAATTAGCAATATCTTCATTGTAGAAGTCACCCAAATTTGGCTCCATCTTATCGGGAATTAAACCTTGGGAAGCCTTAATTCTAATGCTTCATCTAACAGGGATAGTATAGGTAGGACTAATAGTTGTAAAAGTCATGCACTAAAGGGAAATGTGAAATTTGAATTTGAATTTTGAATTTTGGGAACAAAGTTGGCAAAATTGAATAATGTAGAATTCAAGAAAATAATGATTATACAATTTGAACTTTGTGGAAAGAAGAAATGACACAATCTCCAAGAAAGAAAAAAAAAGATTGAAATCTAAAATTAGGGCCAATGGGACACCACTTAATTTAAAATTTAAAATTGATAAAATTAAGATCTTAAAATTAGGGCAGATTATAATTACCCACCCAATTTTAAATGTTTCCTTGAAAGTTGTAATGTTGAAATTGGGAAAAGGTTTTGATTTGAGAGGGATCAAAATTCAACAAAATCATCCAATTTTTTCAGTTCAAGCAATTAAATACAGTAATAATAGTCTCCCAAAATTTTGAGAAAAAGCTAGGGACCATCTTGAAGTTGGACTTTAATGATGATCAGGAGATCTATCTTTGGTATTCTCCAGTATGGTTTGACTATTGGAATTGGTTTGGATTAGTTATTCATGTGTTCCTGATGTGTATCATTTTTAGTTGGTTTGAGACTTGATGATCTGGATGCTATCATTTCTTCTAGTAAGCCTTTTGGTTACCTGTAAGGGTTTTACCGACAGATCTTTATTGAAGTTTTTTTTATGGATCTGATTAGTGGTGTTTGTAGGGCTTGTAGATAATTTTCATGATGTTGATGGTTATCTTGTTCATGTTCCTGTTGATTGGTGGTGTTGCATTTGGCTCATGGTGACCTATTTTAGGTCTAGTGTTATTTTGCTAGGTTATGGACTAGTTTATGTAACGTGTTGGTGGATGATCCTGATGCATTACTGGTTGGATTTATTGATTGGTTTATGTTGTTTTGGTATTTGATCGATTTGGATTATCATTGGATTTTGGGTTCACGTTATGGATTTATTGTATTATCTTTTAGGTGGCTGACCTAATTGTTTAGGTCTCGGGTTGGTATAAATATGATGTAAGATCTCTTTTGTAGATTATGGGATTATGGCAATGATGGTATGATGAAATAATAAGTATCTGGTAGAATATTGAGAGGGGGGGGAGAATCAGTAAACTAAAAAACTAATACAAAGTTCCCAAACTCAAATTCAATCACACAAAGTAAACATATCATAGTCAACATAAATATTCATAAGAATACTTGACATCAATCGGTTTGAGTGTTATGAGAACTTAATAGTAAACAACTCCAATCTTGTAAACATCAACAATGCTTAATCATATCTTAACATATTCATCTCTCAATGCTTCTAGTTATCATCCCTTATCAGAAGTTAATCACATCAATAAATAAGATCATAACCACAAAATCATTCACCACTTGACACAAATGTTTATACATGGAAAACCCAAATTAGTAAAAACCACGGTGAGATGAAACTCACATGGACAGCTATCTAAACTCTTCTAAAGTTTGCCCTGTTAGGAGCCAAGCCTGTTAAAGCTTTACAATAAGTCCTGTTAAGAACTAATTCCGGTTAGGAATCACCTAGTTAAGAGATTTACAAATATGCCTTCATGAAAAGAACAATACCCTATTAGGAGTAACCTCGCAGGAGGATTTAAGAATCCAACCTAATGGACCATCTTGTTAGAGGATTTAATAAGTAACCAAGCTTGTTAGAGCTTACCCGGTTAAGGGATTTCACTTCTATTATAATTGTTAGAAAATAATAGGTTTTCTTGATTTGTTTGAATAGCACTACATTTGCTTGATCAGATCCTTTTAAGCTTCAATCTTCCTTTACTCAAAGTGCAGATCCATTCACTGGTTAGGCAACTATACACTCAACAAGTTTCTGCCAATCTTGCCAACAACTTTTATAAACAACTTCATCAAACTTAAATACAAATCAATTAGGTGGGTAACACAACAAAAACCTAATTCTCATCATTGAGATTAAAAACAAGTCAGTACAATCTTTACCACTAGAAATCATAACAATCTCTTCACATTCTTTAAGAAAATTCAACTGCTCCATGATCACCACTTCATCGGACTTTATAACTCATCTCACACTATGCATTAGATGCAATCCACTTTTCTCCTTCCCTAGATAACAAACAAATACGCCAAAACAATATGAACTTATCCTCATACAATGATCACATAAGTCCCCATCATGACCACTCATTAGATAATAAACCAACAAACTTGATCGGTTAGGGTTTAACAACTAATAGGGTTTACTAGTTACATTGCATAGAAAGTTTTAACCCTTTACACCGGTTTACTAGTTCAACTCACAAACTTAACATACCCATTTACAACATCTTCCACAAAGCTCTTCCTACCGGTTACTAGCAAATATCAAAAACAAAAATATCAGCAATAACATGAATACCATTACCGGTTCAATTGACGTCAATGACAACATATCATTAATGCAATCTATATGCAAAATGGCAACAAACTAAAAATGCCAACAATATCCCCCTTTGGCATTAATGGCAATACAAATATCAACGCCTATGATGGCCTTTAAGATTGGTGAATAGGAATCCTGGTTTACATTACCAAGTATTCACCTTTCTCTGTCTGTCTTCAGCCTACCGCTAGTTCACTTAATCAGACATATAATTCATCTCCTCAATCACATAATTATTCTCCCCTTTGACAACAATACCAAAGTGAAAGTAAAAACATGTAATTCTGCTCTCACTGTACATCAACAACATACTGCAACTTGATGCTCCCTCTATAGAATACATCCATTTCTTCATCAATCCATGTAAGATTCTACAAGTAATGCAAGGACTAATGCAATCAGCATCATGCTCAACTAACTTCATGAAGATGGACAACCCCCAATTGAATTCTAAGATACTCAAAAGTGGTCTTAGGCAAAGGTTTGGTAAAGATATTTGCAAGCTTCTCCTTGGTAGAAACATAATCCAAGATAACATCTTTAATTTGAATTTTTTTCCCTCAAGAAGTGATACTTCAATTCAATGTGCTTAGTCCTTGCATGCAAAATAAGATTTTTAGAAATGTTTATTGCACTTGTATTATCACACAAAATCTTTATTGGTTCTGAGATTTTCATCTTAAAACCTTCCAAAATGTGTCTCATCCAAATAGATTGTGTGCAATTCATATAAGTTGCTACATACTCAGCTTCAATAGTAGATTGTGAAGTACAACTTTGCTTTTTACTACTCCATGAAACTAGCCTTCCTCCTAGAAAGAATGTGTTAGGATTCCCAAAGATACTGAGAGAGGGGGTGGGGGGGGTGAATCAGTATCTAACTAGTTAATGAATTTTCTAAACTTATTAATTGAATTGCATGCCAAAACAGTGTATTGGTAAACCAAAAATAATGCAGTAAATAAGACCAGTAAGCACGACATAGAAATCACACCATAACACAATATTTTTAATGAGGAAACCCGGTGTGGGAAAAACCTTGGTGTTTTTTGTGACCCACAATATTCGCTCACTGGCCAATAAGTGAATATTACTGATACAATAGTGGCCTACACATATAGGAAGGCCAACTACCTAAAGTTCACTACTTAAATACAAATAGGGAAGTCCCATTGACTTACAAAAGTGGATTATGTAAATCCAATATCATGTACTGCTTCAGCTCAACATCTTCGATGCCAGGTTCAGTACCGATTTAAGCTCTTACAATAATCATAAACCTTATTCCACAATCTACCTTAATATTCACACATATTATCCATCTCACATATTTCCTTATTACAAATGTTCTACAAGATCTCATACTTATATATGAGCCTTATTACAATACACCTTGTCGTCTTACAAAAAGATTTTACAATTAAATACAAAATCTAATAAATAAAATCCTGTCCACCAGGGTGCCAGTAAACATCTTTGCTGGTGCTGGTGTTTGTGCCTATGTCGGTGTCATAGGATTGTAAGGCTTCCATCAATAACAATACCTTCAATCACCTACAATTTCTCATTGGAGTGTGCATTTGCCAATAGAATGCTCCACCGGTAGTACTCTTTCGGTCATCAATATTTCCTTCCCAATCAGCATCTGTGTATGCCTTCAAATCAAAATTTCCACCATATGGATAGCATAACCCATAGTCAACAATACCTTTTAGATATCTAAAAATTCTCTTGGTTACCATCAGATGTTCTTCCTTTGGATTCTTCTAAAATCTAGCAATAATACCAACTGCATGGGCAATATCTAGTCGATTGTGAACAACATAGTGTAATTTGCCAATCATTGACCTATATTCCTTTTTATCTACAGACTTAGATGCATCTTTCTTGGACAACTTACAACCTATAAGCATTAGGGTTCCAACTAGTTTATAGTCACTCATACCAAAAGTCTTCAAAACCTCTTTAACATACTTAGATTGAGTAATGAAAATACTATTCTTCATTTGCTGTATTTGCAAGCCTATGAAATTTTTTGTTTCCCCTACTAATGACATCTCAAACTCATTCTTCATTTCATCTGCAAAACTATTGCTCATGTCATCATTACCTCCAAATATAATATCATCAACAAATACTTCACTAATTAGTATTTCATCTCCTTCAGACTTGAGATAAATGTTGTTGTCATCACTGGTTCTAGCAAAGCCTATCTTCATCAGATGTGTATGAAGCCATTCATACCATGCTCTGGGTGCCTACTTTAATCCATACAAAGATTTATGTAATTTTCATACCACATCTTCCTTATCTATTAATGCATAACCATCAGGATGCTCTATATAAACCTCTTCTTCCAATATCCCATTCAAAAATACAGACTTAACATCCATATGGTATACCTTGAACTTCTTATGAGCTACAAATGCAAGTAAAGTTCTAACACCTTCTAGTCTTGCTACTAGGGCAAAAGTTTCTCCATAATCTTCTCCTTCTTCTTGTGCATAACCTTTGCAAACTAATCTTTCCTTGTTGTGAACTACAACACCATCTTCATTTAATTTGTTTCTGAACACCCATTTAGTACCTATAACATTCTTGTTTACCGGTCTGGGTACCGGGGTCCAAGTGTTGTTCTTCTCAATTTGATCCAATTCCTCCTCATAGCTTTAACCCAATGATCATCACCAAATGCCTCCTTATCACTTCTAGGCTGAAAGGTGGAGATCATGCAAGAGTTCTCTCTTATTCTCCTTCTAGTTAATACTCTAGCATCCTTATCCCCAATAATCTATTCAGGACTATGATTCAGTCTCACATACCTAGGAATAACGTGATCATTCTCTTCAAGATTAGCTTCTTGAGTATCATCTTCTTTTGAATTTATTTGTTCCAGTTGAACAAGTACATCAAGATTTTCTTTACCGGTTTCTAATTTAACAGTTTCAGGTTCCAAAAGCAAAATGCACGGATCTTCATCCTTTTTCTCTGAACTAGTTCCTTCAGAGACTTTAGGACATTCATCTACATGAACATCAACACTCTCAACAATTCTCTGTGTCTAATTGTTGAAGAATTTATAGGCCTTACTCTTGGTGGAATAACCAATAAATATGCCTTCATCACTCTTAGCTTCAAACTTTCTTATGTAATCATCTCTTTTAATACAACATTTGCTTCCAAATATCTTAAAATAGCTAACATCAGGTGATCTCCCATACCAGTATTCATAAGGGGTCTTGTCCCTACCTCTTTTCAGCAAAACTCAGTTCATTGTGTAGACAACTATACTTACAGCTTCTTTCCAAAATATTTTTGCTACACCTCCTTGTATCAACATAGTCCTAGCAGCTTCAACCACTGACCAGTTGTTTCTCTCTACTATACCATTCTTCTATGGTGTCCTTGGTGCAGAAAGCTACCGCTTGATACCATTCTCATCACAATACTTATTGAATTCCTCAGAAGTAAATTCACTGCCTTGATCTATTCTCAGACATTTTATCTTTTTGCCACTCTCTTTCTTAGCTAAAGACCTGGATGCCTTGAATTTACTAAAAACTTCATTCTTATCTTTCAAGAATGTGACCCACATCATCCTTGAATAATCATCAGTGAAGATCATGAAATATCTATCACCTTGAATACTTCTTGTTCTTATTGGTCAACATAGATTTGTATGAACCAAATCTAACAAGTGCTCTACTGAGAAGGACTTGCTCTTGAAAGTTGAAGAAGCCATCTTTCCTAACTAACATTCTTTATAAAGAGCATTAACCGGTTTGTCTAGCTGAGGCATACCTCTTACTGTCTTAGACTTGCTCACTTTAACAATATTGTCAAAATTTATATGACAAAATCTCCTATGCCAAAGCCAGCTATCATCTATCTTTACAATCAAACAGTTGCCAACTTTACGATTAACATGAAATAGATTACCTCTGGTTTGTTTCTCAGTTGCAATCAATTCACCTTTCTTGTCAAAGATTTTTCACATACCATTTCTAAACTCCAGTGGGTATCCTTTGTCATTGATTTGTGCCACACTCAAAAGATTGTGCTTTAGTCCTTCAACCCAATAGATATCATTAGAACTGCTCTTCCCATTAAGAGAAATAACTCCCTTACCTTTAACCATACATGGTGAGTCATTGCCAAATCTGACAACACTGCCATCAAATTCTGCCAGGGAAAGAAATTTTCTCTGATTACCAATCATGTGATGTGAACAACCACTATCAATGATCCAATCATTAGAGTTATCCATCCTGGATACTAGTGCCTTCTGATATGATATTTCTTCCTTAATAGCTACAAACACAATATTTCTTCCTTAATAGCTACAAACACAATATCTTCACAAGCATTATCATCAGATTCTTCATCAGTAATACCACGGTCAATAGCTACAAGACAATCTCTCTTGCCTTTACCCTTATACTTCTTAAATTTGTCTCTCTTGTATTCATTTTCACCATTAGGGAAATTAGTTTCTATATGACCAATCTTGTTGCATGCAACACATTTTAAAGGTAGCTTACCTCTATATTTACCAGTGCCTCTAGGCAGTTGTTTTGCCAACAATGCTTCAAGTTCCACTAAGATGTCTTCATCATCAACATCTCTGCTAGATCTAGATTCATAGCTATGACCGGTATCTCTACTTCTTCTCACAGATGGGTTAGAAACAAAAGCTCTAAATGTAGATTCTAATTTTTGTACACTACCATCATAGCCATTTAATTCAAAAACAGTAAGTTTGCCAATAATAGAGTCAAGAGATACCTTTATCTTGTCAATGGATTTCAGCTCCTAAATAGCCACAACTCAGATAGTAGAGACCAGTAGCAGGGTTCTCAGTACCTCACTGATCATTGTGGCATCTTCCACTTTCCCTCCTGCACTCTTTATTTCACCAACTATCTCTTTTCTCCTTTGACCATACTGTTGGATATTCTCACCTTCAGAAATTCTCATGTCATCAAACTTTCCTCTTAGTCTCTCCTCTTTAGCAATATTAACATGTTCATCACTACTATAAATCTCTTCAAGTTTTTTCCATACTTCATATGCAATTTCAAGACCATGAACATCTACATATTCAACATCAAATAGGGAACTAATAATAGCCTCTAATGCTTGATGATTTTCTTGCCCTTCTTTCTTTTGATCATCAGTCAGCATTCCAATTGGTGTAATATACTTAGTTTCTATATGATCCCAATACTGACTACCAAAAGTCTTAATGTAAATCTTCATTCTGTCGCTCCATATTCTATAGTTATCTTTGTTGAACTTCAAGCCTTCTTTCTTCATCATGATCTATAAGGTAAAGAGGACCTGAAATGCTCTGATACTAATTGATTTTATGATGAAAGAATAAGTATCTGGTAGAATACTGAGAGGGGGGGGGGTGAATCTGTAAACTAAAAAATTGATACAAAGTTCTCAAACTCAAATTCAGTCACACAAAGTAAACATATCATAGTCAAGATCAATATTCATAAGAATACTTGACATCAACTAGTTTGACTGTTATGACAACTTAACAGTAAACAACTCCAATCTTGTAAACATCAACAATGCTTAAGCATATCTCAACGTATTCATCTCTTAATGCTTCTAGTTATCATGCCTTATCAGAAGTTAATCAAATCAAAAAACAAGATCATAACCATAAAATCATTCACCACTTAACACAAATGTTTATACGTGGAAAACCCAAATAGGTAAAAACCACGATGAGATGAGACTCACAAGTATAGCTATCTGAACTCTTCTGAAGTTTTCCCTATTAGGAGCCAAGCCTATTAAAGCTTTACAATAAGTCCTGTTAAGAACTAATTCTGGTTAGGAATCACCTAGTTAAGGGATTTACAAATATGCCTTGATGAAAAACACAATACCCTGTTAGGAGTAACCTCACTGGAGGATTTAAGAATCCAAGCTAATGGACCACCTTGTTAGAGGATTTAATAAGTAACCAAACTTGTTAGAGCTTACCCAATTAAGGGATTTCACTTCTACTTTAATTGTTAGAAAACAACAGGTTTTCTTGATCTGTTAGAATAACACTACATTTTCCTGATTAGATCCTCTTAAGCTTCAATATTCCTTTACTCAAAGTGCAGATCCATTCACCGGTTAGGCAACTACACACTCAACAGGTTTCTGCCAATCTTGCCAACAACTTCATCAACCTTAAATACAAATCAATTAGGTTGGTAACACAACAAAAACATAATTCTCATCATCAAGATTACAAACAAGTCAGTACAATCTTGACCATTAGAAATCATAACAATCTCTTCACATTCTTCAAGAAAATTCCAACCACTCCATGATCAGCACTTCATCGGACTTTGTAACTCATCACATGCTATGCATTAGATGCAATCCACTTTTCTCCTTCCCTAGACAACAAAAAAATGTGCCAAAATAATCTGAACTTATCCTCATACAATGATAACATGTATCTCCATCATTACCGCTCATCAAATAATAAACCAACAAACTTGATCAGTTAGGGTTTAACAACTGATAGGGTTTACCAGTTACATTGCATAGAAAGGTTTAACCCTTTACACTGGTTTACTAGTCCAACTCACAAACTTAACATACTAGTTTACAACATCTTCCACAAAGGTCTTCCTACCGGTTACTAGCCAATATCAAAAACAACAATATTAGGAATAACATGAATACCATTACCGGTTCAATTGAGATCAATGACAACGTATCATTAATGCAATCTATATGCAAAATGCCAACAAACTAAAAATGCCAATAGGCTATGAGATTATCTGTGTGTGAATAAAGTTGTAATCATATGTAGAGGTTTTGGTCAATCATAGTTGATCAAATTGGGTTTGTGTAAGAGGTTTAAGACCTCTAGTATTGAGCTTAACCAGAACTGTACTTAGGCATAGGAGATGCTATTCTTGTAGTTCATTAATCTTTCTGGATTGTAGTTTGGATTTATTTTGTAGTCAGTGAGGCTCCTTTGTGATGAGTAGTGCACTCTAGGTTGTTGGCCTTCCTACATGTGTAGGCCCCTCTTATTGTAATCACATACTTACTACAAAAGTATTATCTAACTATGGGTAGGCTTCCTATAATGGTTTTTCCCTTTATCAGGTTTTTCATGTACAAATCTCGGTGTTACATGTTGTGGATGGATGGTAATTGTTCTCTGATTTGTGTTTTTACTTAATTGTCATATTTGGTATTCCGATATTTAGTTTATGCATTTCAATATAAGGTTTTATGTACTTAATATTTCATAATCTGTTGACAACTGATTCAGCCCCCTACCCAGTTGTCTGTCAATTATCCTAACAATTGGTATCAAAGATTGATCCTCTCTACAAAAGCTTAATCGCTTGAGGAAGATCCTATGGAAAATACTAATTCAACCTATATTTCTTATCGGAAGGACAACCCTAGTCTTGAAGGAACAAATTAAAGAGTATGGAAGCTTCAGATGGAGACTCATCTGAGATGTCTTAGCAAGGAGATTTGGGAGATCACTAAGAAAGACTATACTCCTCATGATCTGGCATCTGGGAATCCTCCTTCAATAGACTTGGATAAGAACATTGAAAATGATTGTAGAGCTAGAGAAGCCATTTTGATCACCCTTTCTAATCAGCAAGTAATGAGATTATTAGAAAAATCATTTGCAAAATCTATATAGGATAGATTGGAGACTCATAATGAAGGTGACCTTACTGTTAAAATTGCTAAACTTGATGGTTACTGGGTGAGGTATGAGAACCTAAAGATGGAGGAAGATGAAATGATTACTGCTTTTATGGAAAGAGTTAATGCAATTTTTAAGGAAATTCAATGTTGTGGTGGATCTCTGAGCAAAGATCAGATTATTTCTAAAGTACCAAGAGCTTTGCCACTGACTTACAAGATGAAGGCTACTACTATTAATGAATTGAGAACAATGTCTAACTCTTCTTTTTATAGGGATGCCCTAGTTGGAAAGTTATCTGCCTTTGAGCTTGAAGAATTTGGTCCTCAAGGAGCTGCAAAGATTGAATCTGCTTTTCATGCATCTACATCATCAACCGGCAATAGTGATTGGAAAGCTTTATATGTAAAGGAATTGGAGGAAATGAAGAAAGAAGATGAAGAGTTCAAGCAACTTGAAGCCCTATTTCTAGAAGAGTATCTAAAGGTCCGACAGGAAGTAACTATGAAAGAAAATCACCTTTTAAATATTTTGCATGTAATAAGATAGGTCATTTTGCATCTAGATGTCCTGAGAGGAATTCAAGAGTTGAGGAGAAAGCTAGGAGATCTTTTAGGCCTAACCATGAATATCAGAATACGCATAAGTACATAAGGAACAAATATAAATCATGCTACTATGCATATGAGGAAGGTGTGATTGATGATTCTGATGATGAACTGGCAAAAGATTCAGCTAATGGATTTGACAGTGGAAAGGAATGGGTATTTTTGCCTATCAAGGAAGATGTTCCAGAACCAATTATTCAAAATGAGGAGAAGACCCTTGCTGCTAAAGTTGAAGACAAGGATGAATGGGTGATAGACAGTGGATGTTCACATCATATGACTGGAGATAAAAGGAAGTTTCTATCTTTGCAAGAATTTGATGGTGGTCTGGTTAGATTTTGAGATGAAAAAGCATGCATGATCAAAGGAAGAGGAACTATATCATTGGATGGCAAGCACAACACTAATAATATTTATTATGTTGAATGTTTAAGGCATAATATTTTGAGTGTAGGATAGTTGGTGGATAATGGATTTCAATTACAGTTCAGGGATGGAAAATGCAAAATCATTAACAGATCTGGATTGGAGATTGCAAGTGGTACTCAGACTAAAGGTATCATCTTTCATTTGAATTCTGGTGAGAAGACATGTTTGATTGCACATATTGATGAGAGTTGACTATGGCATAAGAGGTTGTGTCATGTAAATTTTGATTGCATTGTAAAGATCAATTCAACTAACGCTGTTAGAGATATACCTAAGATTATGAAGCCCTATAATCTGGTATGTAAGAAATGTCAAATGGGTGGGCAGGTCAGAAATTATTTTAAGAGTATACAAGACAAATCTAATGATGTTCTTGATCTTATTCTGATGAGGATTCATAGGGTATGCATATATATATATATATATATATATATATATATATATATATATATATATATATATATATATATATATATAAGTTATTCGCATATTATTATTTTTATTAGTTTTATCCTATGTAAATGTCAAAACTCAAAAGTAAAAAGTAAAAAGTGATATGTTAGTTCCTAGTTGTTAGGAGGTTAGCATAAGTTAGTATTTTGTTATTTTATTTGTTAATTGGTTTGTGTTTTGTTATTCACGTGAGATTTGGAAGATATTCCAACTCACTCAAACATGACATATTTTATGCCTATATAATTGTATTTTCTCCTCATGTAGGAGATATTGGAGAATGCAAGTTTTACAGTCATTTTGTTACATAGATTATTTTCATTTGTGTTTGTAGAGTTTTTGGTGTTTTTTCTTGCACATTTAATCTCTGATTGCTGGTTAGCTTGGCTCTTTCCACATCAATTGGTATCAGAGCTTTTTCTGATCCTTGGGTTTAAGTTTAGCATTCAAATCCATTATGTCAAAAAAGAAAAGAAATCAGTCCTGGAGCTTTCAACAACAAGAGAATATTTTTGAATATTTTGCACTCATTTGAGAAGAATTATCCATCCAAAGGTAACTGGAGGACTTTTTTTGAAAAAGTAAGCACTATACTTTTAGTTTTTGTGGATTTTTTGCTTTGAAAACTGTATTGTTCTTTCATTCACATATTTTTACACAAAAATTATTTTTTGGATGGATAAGAGTGTTAGAAATCCCATAGATACTGAGATGGGGGGTGAATCAGTATCTAACCGGTAATTAGAATTTCTTAAATTAAAACATGCAGAACATATTATAACAGTGTACCGGTATGCAGGAAATAATGCAATAAAAAGAATTAAGAACATCCACATGAAAAGAAAACCATAACACAAGGATTTAACAAGAAAACCTGGTGTGGGAAAAACCTCAGTGGGATTTGTGACCCACAATATTCACTCACTGGCCAATAAGAGAATATTACTTACAATAGGGGCCTGCACATGTAGGAAGGCCAATTGCCTAGAGCTCACTGCTTAATGGGAAGTCTCACTGACTTACAATGGGGATTATATAAATCCAATATCTTGTACTTCTTTACAATAGCATCTATAATGCCTGATCTAGCATCGGTTGCTTCTTTGCTTCTTACATAAACCCTTAGCCTATATTTCGCATAATAGGTCTGCCTAATATTTTTCCTTAATGCTTCCTCACTCCTTTTTAAATGTCTACAATGATCTCTTTTATATATAAGAGTCATTTTACAATTTGCCAAGTCAGCTTACAAAGTTTTTACAATAATAAACAAAATATAATATAACAACATCCTATTGGCCTCTGTGCCAGTATACTTCTTTTCTTTTGTGCCGGTGCCGGTGTCCTGAGTGCCGGTGTAGAGTGTGATTTGCTGATGCCGGTATAATGCCTTTGCCGGTGTCATAGGATTGCAAGGTTTCCATCAATGACAAAACCTTCAATCACATACAATGTCTCATTAGAGTGTGCATATGCCAACAAAGAGCTTGTTCTTAGCTTTTCAGAACATTTTACGGTTCTAAATTTTGTGAAGAAACCAGAAAGTTATCGTAGTTTTAAGATTGCTGCTATAGCTGCTAAATTCACATGCCAGGGTGGTTTTGTTGGTGGTTTTGAGTATCAAAAAGTTGTTTTGGGTGCAAAAACGTGGGTTTTCTCATTTTTCATGGTTTTTATTTATAAAATAAAGAAGTTGTATTCTTTATTTAATTAAAATTATGCATAGTTCTCCCAAATGATTAAAAAAGTGAATATATCAAAGTTTGTTGGGAGTATTAATTTGTAGATTGTGATCTAATTGTAATAATAATTTCGAATTTTGCCAAATTATGTTTGGAGGAGTTTCCAAGCATCCTTATAAAGGGATTCCACTTAAATCTATAAAGGATTTCTTGATTTGTTTTTGTCAAACCCAAGACTAGTCGAGTGTTGAATCTTGTTGTTGGTCCATTGTTTTTGTTGTGATGTGTACACCATATCACTGGTTTTCACTCACAATAATATGGCCGCTAATTTGGCTGAGCGAGTTGTTGAGCTTGCCAATGTGATAACCAAATCAATTGATAAAGTCAATGATATCACAATTCAATAGCTTCTTGGTCCTGAATGCCACCAATCTTTAGCCAAATGTGAAGTCAAAATCTACGATTGATCCCGAGATCTTGAAGTGCTCCAAACTTGGATCCTTGACATGGAGACATGGTTCACCTATATAATGAGACTGCCAATGTTGATAAGGTTCCTTTTGCCAAATTGAAGCTCTCTCGTGTTGCTAAGGTTTTGGTCACTGAATGATAATATGCTCAGGACCCTATCACCACATGGAATCAACTCATCACAACCTTAAAGGATACATTATATCCTTCAAACTATGAGCAGGAATTGCACATGAAATGACTGCACCTACAAGAAGGACAACAAATGTCAGTGCAAGATTATATCTAACAATTCAATCGACAAAGAACACTACTTTGGGTGAAAGAACCCGTGAATGCTCTAATCTTAAATTTCAAGAGTAGCTTAAAAGGACATTTCTTTAGAGAATTGAAATATACTACCCTAGAATCTCTTGATGTTGCATTCAAAAGAATGATTGGTGGAGGAAAAGCTAGCAAGCTAGTCTCGTGCATCTCAACCTTTATTTTCTGCAGGTCCTCCAAAGGCTTTGAGTTCTTGGTAACAACTTTTTTTTCTAAAGATAAAAGTTCTTATCCTTACTTTTGTTTTCAGTCTCCTCCTTCTGATACTAAGAAATCAGATTTTTGTACTTATTGTAAAAAGAAGGGATATGAAAAGTTTGGATGCTTTATGTTGAAGAATAAGAATTTAATTGTATAGTCTCATGATGAGGAAAGGAAAAATATTCCCATTGAGACTTTTGGTGATGATAGGAATTATGATGAGTTGACAGGTACACTCAACAAGGCCACCTTAATGAACCATCATTCTACTTCAGGGGGATGTGACAATTTGTTTGTCACTCGTGCATATCTAACACATAATTTTTTTGTGGATTGTATCATCAACAATGGCTCGCAGAAAAATTTGATTGCGAAGTCCATTGTTGACAAACTTCATTTTCCAATGGATCCACATCCTCAACCATTTTCACTTGGATGGAAAGATAATGGTTCATCCTAATAGATCACATAAACTTGCACTATCTCTTTTGCATTTGGCCCCAAGTTTATTGATAAGGTCACCTATGATATGACCACCATGGATTGTTGTGGTTTCCTGCTTGGTAAACCCTATTAGTTGTTGGCATTTGCATGAAGATTGCCCTAATGATATGTTATGTTGTCATTGATGTCAATTGAATCGGTAATGATATTGCTGATATTGTTGTTTTTGTTGATATTATCTTATAACCGGTAGGAAGAGTTTTGTGAAGGTTATTGTAAATTGGTATGTAAGTTTGTGAGTTGAACCAGTAATTGGAGTAAAAGGTTAAACCCTTTCTATGTTATGTAATTGGTAAACCCTACCAATTGCTTTTATTAAACCCTAACCGATTAAGGTTGTTGAATTGGTTATGTTGGTTTATGATTTGATGTTGAGCGGTAATGATAGTGACACATATGGTCATTGTATGAAGACAAGTTCAAAATGTTTTGGTGAAATTGTTTGTCTAGGGAATGAAAAAAGTGTATTGCATCTAATGCAAAACGTGTGATGATTTACTAAGCTCAATGAAGCGGTAATCAAGGAGCAGTTGAGGTTTTCTTGACTAATATGTAGAGATTGCTATGAAATCCAATGATCATGCTTGTACCAACTTGTTTGTAATCTTGATGAGAGGATTAGATTTTTGTTGTGTTACCGACCTAATTGATTTGTATTTAAGGTCGATGAAGTTGTTTTGTTTAGTGTTGGCAAGAGTTAGCAGAAATCAATTGAGTGTGTGGTTGCCAAACCAGAGAATGAGTTTGCAATTTGAGTAAAGGCAGATAGAAGCTTAAATGGATCTGATCAAGAAAATATAGTGCTATTCAGACAGATCATGAAACTCCCATTGTTTTCTAACAATTACAATAGAATTGAAATCCCCTAACTAGGTAAGCTCTAACAAGCTTGGTTACTTATTAAATCCTCTAACAAGGTGGTCCATTAGATTGGATTTTCAAATCCTCTACTGAGGTTACTCCTTATAGGGTATTTGCTTCTAACAAGGCATTTTTAGTCAATCCCTTAACCGGGTGATTCCTAACAGGATCAGTTCTTAAGAAGACTTTTGTAAAATCTTTAACAGGCTTGCTCCTAATAGGGCAAACTTCAGAAGAGTTCAGATATTATCTTGTGAGTCTCATCTCACCGTGGTTTTTACCTATTTGGGTTTTCCACATATAAATACTTGTGTCATGTGGTGAATGTTTTTGTGGTTATGATCTTATTGTCAATTTGATTAACTATTTCTGATAAGGCATGATAACCGGAATTATTGATAAATGAAGCATTGACATATGATAAAGCATTTGGATGTTTACAAGTTAAATGTTGTTTACTATTAAGTTGTTGTAACAGTCAATCAATATTCTTATGATTATTGATCTTTATAGTGGTATTTCATTGATAAGTTTACTTTGCATGTTTGAGTTTGATTTTGGGAAGTTTGTATCATTTTTTCTATTTACTGATTCACCCCCTCCTCTCATTAATCTACTGGATACTTTATTCTTTCATCATACCATCAATTGGTATCAGAGCATCTTAGGTCCTCTAAGGTCTAAGCCTAATAACTTGAGGAAAAGATTTGCTAGATCATGATGAAGAAGGAAGGTCCGAAGTTCAACAAAGATAACTATAGGATATGGAGCGATAGAATGAAGATTTACATCAAGAGTTTGGGAAGTCAGTATTGGGATCATATAGATACTAAGTATATTGTACCTACTAGAATTCTGACTGATGATCAGAAGAAATAACAACAAGAAAATCATCAAGCATTGGAGGCTATTATCAGTTCCTTGTATGATGCTAAATATGTAGATGTTCATGGTCTTGAAACTGCATATGAAGTATGGAAAAAACTTGAAGATATTTATAACGGTGATGAACATGTTAAGATTGCTAAAGAAGAGAGTCTAAAAGGAAAGTTTGATGACATGAGGATGTATGAAGGTGAGAATATCCAACAGTATGGTCAAAGGATAAAAGAGATAGTCGATGAAATTAAGAGTGCATGAGGGAAATTGGAAGATGCCATAGTAATCTGTAAGGTACTAAGAACCTTGCTACCGGTCTATGCTATTTGAGTTGCATCTATTCAAGAGCTAAAGTCCATTGACAAAACTAAGGTAACTCTTGACTCCATCATTGGCAAGCTTACTGCTTTTGAATTAAATAGTTATGATGGTAGTATACACAAATATGAGTCTACATTTAGAGCTTCTGTTTCTAACCCATCTATGAGAAAAAGTAGAGATACTAGTCATGGTTATGAATCTAGATCCAGTAGAGATGATAATGATGAAGACAATTTAGTGGAGCTTGAAGCATTATTGGCAAAGCAGTTGCCTAGAGGCACTCGCAAATACAGAGGTAAATTACCTCTAAAATGTTTTGCATGCAACAAGATTGGTCACATAGCAGCTAATTGTCCTAATGGTGAAAATGAACACAAGAGAGTTAAATTCAAGAAATATAAGGGTAAATGCAAAAGAGATTGTCTTATTTCTATTGATAGTGGTATCACTGATGAAGAATCAGATGGTGATGCTAGTGAAGATATTGTGTTGGTAGCTATTAAGTAAGAGATATTAGACCAGAAGGTATTAGTATCCAGAATGGATAACTCTGATGATTGGATTGTTGATAGTAGTTGTTCACATCACATGACTAGTGATCGGAGCAAATTTATTTCCTTGAAAGAATTTGATGGTGGTGTTGTTAGATTTGGTGATTACTCACCCTGCATGGTTAAAGGTAAAGGAGTTATTTCTCTTAAGGGGAAGAGTAGTGTAGATGATGTATATTGGGTTGAAGTAATAAAGCACAATCTTTTGAGTGTGGCACAACTCAATGACAAAGGATACCCACTGGAGTTTAAAAATGGTATGTGCAAAATCTTTGACAACAAAGGTGAATTGATTGCAACTGGGAAAAAAACTAAAGGTAACTTGTTTCATCTTAATTCTAAGGTTAGCAACTATTTTATTGCTAAAATAGATGATAGTTGGCTTTGGCATAGGAGATTTTGTCATATAAACTTTGATAACATTGTTAAAGTGAGTAAGTCCAAGACAGTGAGAGGTTTGCCTTAGTTAGACAAACCAGTTAATGCTCTTTGCAAGGAATGTTAGTTAGGAAATATGACTTCTTAAACTTTCAAAAGAAAATCCTTTTTAGCAGAGCACTTGTTAGATTTGGTTCATACAGATCTTTGTGGACCAATAAGAACAAAAAACATTCAAGGTGACATATATTTTATGATTCTCACTGATGATTGCTCAAGGATGATGTGGGTCACATTTTTGAAGGATAAGACTGAAGCTTTTGGTAAGCTCAAGGCATTTAGGGCCTTAGCTGAGAAAGAGAGTTGTAAGAAGATAAAATATTTGAGGACAGATCAAGGTGGTATCATAGACAACTTTTTGCACCGAGGACACCACAACAGAATGGTATCGTAGAAAGGAACAATCGATCAGTTGTTGAAGCTACTAGGACAATGTTGATACAAGGAGGTGTAGTGAAAACGTTTTGGAGAGATGCTGTCAGCACAAATGTCTACATAATGAACTGGGTTTTGGTAAAGAGAGGTAAGGAAAAGACTCCTTATGAATATTAGTATGAAAGATCACCCGATGTTAGCTATTTTAAGATATTTGGAAGAAAATGTTTTATTAAGAGAGGTGATTTCATTAGAAAATTTGAGGCTAAGAGTGATGAAGGCATATTTCTTGGCTATTCCACCAAGAGTAAGGCCTACAAATGTTTTAAACACCAGACACAAAGAATTGTTGAGAGTGTTGATGTTTGAGTGGATGAATTTCCTGAAGTCTCAGAAGGAACCAGTTGAGAGAAAAAGGATGAAGATCCTTGCATTTTGATTTCAGAACCAGAAACTGTGAAATCTAAAACCGGCAAAGCAAATTCTGATGCACCAGTCCAACCGGAATAGATAAATTGAAAAGAAGATGATGACAACGAAGAAGATAAACCTGAAGATAATGATCATGTTATTCCTAGATATGTGAGACTGAATCATAATCCTGATCATATTATTGGAGACAAGGATGTTGGAGTGCTAACCAGAAGAAGAATTAGAGAGAATTCTTGCATGATCTCCACCATTGAACCAAGAACTGCTAAGGAGGCATTTGGTGATGGTCATTGAGTTAAAGCTATGGAGGAGGAATTGGATCAAATTGAGAAGAACAACACTTGGACCCTAGTACCCCGACTGGTAAATAAGCATGTTATAGGTACTAAATGGGTATAGAGGAACAAGTTGAATGAAGATGGTGTTTTAGTTCGCAACAAGGCAATATTAGTCTGCAAGGGTTATGCACAAAAAGAAGAGAAGATTATGGAGAAACTTTTGCACCAGTAGCAAGACTAGAAGGTATCTAAAGTTTACTTGTATTAGTAGCCCATACAAAGTTCAAGGTATATCAAATGGATGTTAAGTTTGCATTTTTGAATGAGATATTGGAAGACGAGGTATACATAAAGCAGCCATATGGATATGCTTTGACTGATGAGAAAGACATGGTATGCAGATTGCATAAGGCTTTATATGGATTAAAGTAGGGACCCAGAGCATGGTATGAACGACTTCATACATATTTGATGAAGATAGGATTTTCTAGAACCAATGATGACAACAACATATATCTCAAGTTTGAAGGAGATGAAATACTGGTCAGTGAAGTATTTGTTGTTGATATTGTATTTGGAGCTAATGATGTCATGAACAATAGTTTTGTAGATGAAATGAAAAATGAGTTTGAAATGTCTCTAGTAGGGGAAATAAAAATTTTCATAGGCTTGCGGATACAACAAAAGAAGAATGGTATTTTCATTATACAATCTAAGTATGTGAAAGAGGTTTTGAAGACATTTGACATGAGTGACTGTAAACTAGTTGGGACACCAATGGTTATAGCCTGTAAGTTGTCCAGGGATGATGAATTTAAGTTTTTTGATGAGAAGGAATATAGGTCAATGATTGGAAAAATGAACTATGTTGTTCACAACAGACTAGACATAGCCCATGTGGTTGGCATAGTTGCTAGATTCTAGAAGAATCCTAAGGAGACACACCTGATAGAAACTAAGAGAATCTTTAGATACTTGAAAGGTATTGTTGACTATGGATTATGATATCCATATGGAGGAAACTTTGATTTGAAGGCATACACAAATGTTGATTGGACAGGAAATGTTGATGACTGAAAAGAAGAACCAATGGAGCATTTTTTCTTGGAGGAAGGCTTGTTTCATGGAGTAGTAAAAAGAAGAGTTGCACTTCAAAATCTACTACTAAAGCTGAGTATGTTGCAACTTATATAAATTGAACATAGGCTATTTGGATGAGGCACATTTTGGAAGGTTTTAAGATGAAGATTTCAGAACCTATAAAGATTTTATGTGATAACACAATTGCCATAAATATTTCCAAGAATCCCATTTTGCATGCAAGAACCAAGCACATTGAATTGAAGCATCATTTCTTGAGGGAAAACATTCAGAGAAAAGATGTTATCTCAGAGCATGTTTCTACCAAGGAGCAGCTTGCAGATATTTTTAACAAAGCTCTGCCTAAGACTACTTTTGAGTATCTTAGATGTTAGTTAGAGGTTGTCCCTCTTCATGAAGTTAGTTGAACATGATGTTGATTGCACCAGTCTCTAAATCACTTGCAAAATTTTACAAGGGTTGATGTAGAAGTGGATGTATTCCACAGGGAGAGCATCACGTTGTAGTATGTTGTTGATGCATAGTGAAATTTAACATTACATATTTTTTTTAACATTGCTGTCAAAGGGGGAGAAGAATTATGTGATTATGGGAAGGAAAACCAGTGACAGACTAAAGACAACAAGAGCATGTGAATACTTGGTAATGTAAACCAGGATTCCTATTCATGATCACAACAACAAAGCAATAGTGTTGATATTTGTATTGCCATGAATGCCAAAGGGGGAGATTGTTGGCATTTGCATGATGATTACATTAATGATATGTTATGTTGTCAATGATGTCAACTAAATTGGTAATGACATTGCTGATATTATTGTTTTTGTTGATATAATATTATAACCCGTAGGAAGAGCTTTGTGAAGGTTATTGTAAACTTGTATGTAAGTTTGTGAGTTGAACTGGTAATCGGAGCAAAAGGTTAAACCCTTTCTATGTTATGTAATTGGTAAAACCTACCAGTTGTTTTTATTAAACCCTAACTGATTAAGGTTGTTGAATTGGTTATGTTGGTTTATGATCTGATGTTGAGTAGTAATGATGGTGACACGTATGGTCATTGTATGAAGACAAGTTCAAAATGTTTTGGGTTGATTGTTTGTCTAGGGAATGAATAAAGTGTATTTCATCTAATGCAAAATGCGTGATGTGTTACTAAGCTCAATTAAGTGGTAATCAAGGAGTAGTTGAGATTTTCTTGATTGATGTGTAGAGATTTCTATGAAATCCAATGGTCATGCTTGTACTGACTTGTTTGTAATCTTGATAAGAGGATTAGATTTTTGTTGTGTTACTGACCTAACTAATTTGTATTTAAGGTCAATGAAGTTGTTTTGTTTAGTGTTGGCAAGAGTTAGCGGAAATTAGTTGAGTGTCTGGTTGCCAAATTGGAGAATGAGTCTGTAGTTTGAGTAAAGGCAGATAGAAGCTTAAATGAATATGATCAAGCAAATGTAGTGCTATTCAGACAGATCAAGAAACTCCTATGTTTTTCTAACAATTACAACATAATTGAAATCCCTTAACTGGGTAAGCTCTAACAAGCTTGGTTACTTATTAAATCCTCTAACAAGGTGGTCCATTAGATTGGATTTTCAAATCCTGTACTGAGGTTACTCCTTATAGGGTATTTTCTTCTAACAAGGCATTTGTAGTCAATCCTTTAACCGGGTGATTCCTAGCAAGATCGGTTCTTAACATGACTTTTGTAAAAGCTTTAACAGGCTTGGATCCTAATAGGGTAAACTTTAGAAGAGTTCACATATTATCTTGTGAGTCTCATCTCACCGTGGTTTTTACCTATTTGGATTTTTCATGTATAAATACTTGTGTTATGTGGTGAATGTTTTTGTGGTTATGATCTTATTGTTGATTTGATTAACTATTTCTAATAAGGAATGATAACCAGAAGCATTGAGAAATGAACCATTGACATACGATAAAGCATTTGGATGTTTACAAGTTAAATATTGTTTACTATTAAGTTGCTCTAACAGTCAACTGGTATTCTTATGAGTATTGATCTTGACAGTGGTATTTCATTGATAAGTTTACTTTGCATGTTTGAGTTTGAGTTTGGGAAGTTTATATCAGTTTTTCTATTTACTAATTCACCCCCCCTCTCAGTAATATACCAGATACTTATTCTTTCATCATACCATCATTAGTATGATACGAAAGATCTCTATGATACCTTTAATAACACATATACATTGCAACAAGATATTCAAACATACCTAATAAAATATACTAAGAGCACTAAAAATATAGTACTTAGCTGTAGACTAGAAAGAAAAGGTATAAATTAGGCACAAGAGCTTGCATTAATTTTTATAAGGCCACAATCTGAAAATTTTGAAGCAAAAATCATTATGTCTAAGCCACATGCTACACTAGAAAAATTGTTGCAAGAATATTCACATGTATTTCAAGAGCCTAAAATATTTCCCCTAGAATGAGAAATCAATCACTCTCTTGATCTTGCTCCTACTGCATCTCTTCCTAATGCCCCAATGTATCGATAATTAATTCTTCAAAGTGATGATATTAAAAGACTAGGATTTATTGTCTAAATGATTCATTAAACCAAGTACATCTCCTTGTCCTTCACCAATTTTATTGGTATTCAAGAAAGATGGAACTTGGCGTCTTTGTATTGACTTCCAAGCATTAAATAAGATCACCATAAAAAAACTTTATCCACTTCGACGCATTGATGACCTATTAAATCAACTTCAAGGTGCAAATTTTTTCTCTAAGATCGATTTGAAAAGTGGGTATCACCAAGTTAGAGTTCAGGTAGAGGACACATGGAAGATGGCTTTCAAAACCAATATGGGACTTGTTGAGTGACTTGTGATGTCATTTGGTCTCACCAATGCTCTTGCCACTTTCATACGATTGATGCATGAGGTGTTTCATGATTGTTTAGAAAAAATTGTTATCATATATTTAGATGATATTCTCATATTTTCTAAGACTTGGAAAGAGAATCTTCAACATTTGGAACATGTTCTTTGCACTCTTAAGTAGAACAATTTGTATGCCAAATTTTCCAAGTGTTCTTTTGGTCAGAAATCTATATCCTATTTTGTGTATATCATTGATGCACATGGTGTTCAAGTGGATCCTTTGAAAGTGGAAGTTCTTCTCAAGTGGCCTACTCCTTCAAATATCACTGAATTGAGGAGTTTTATTGGACTTTGCAACTTCTACCACAAGTTTATTCTACATTACTTGGACATTGCCACACCTTTGCACCAATTGATAAAGACCAGTGTTGCATTCAAGTGGACAAAAATTCACTCTCAAGATTTCAACATACTGAAAGAGAAATTATGTTCAACACCTGTGCTTGTTCTACTAGATCTCTCATAACCTTTTGAGATTGAGAGAGATGCTTCACAGTATGCACTTGGAGCTATTTTGAATAAAAATGGTCATCATGTGGCCTATCATTCAGAAATTTTTTCTTCTGCTAAAAGGAAATACTCCACATATGATAAGGAATTATATGCATTGGTCCAAGTTATCAAGTATTGGAGGCATTATCTTTTGGGGAAAGAAACTATTGGTCACACTAATCACTTGCCTCTATAATCTCTTCAATCTCAGAATAAAATTGAAGAAGCTAGGAATATGAAGTGGGCTTCATATTTACAATAGTTTCACTTGGTCATCAAGTATAAGAAGATAAGCACCAACAATGTTGTTGATTGTTTGAGTCAGCTTCTACAACACATGCTTTAACTATAGTGACCACTTATCATTTGGGATTCTACTCTTTATGGTGGTCATTTTGGAAAACAAAAAGCACTTCATCATTTGCAACGTTTCTTCTATTGGCCTTATGTACAATGGGATGTTCTACATTTCCTCAAGAGATGTGCAGTTTGTTGTCACTCCAAACCAACCAATAGAAAAATGGGCTTGAGTATTCCTTTGCCTCTTCCTTCTCATCCTTGGGAGAGAATTTCCATGGATTTGGTTAGTGACTTTCCATTGACTTCTCATCATCATGACTGTGTTTTTGTGGTTGTTGATCGATTCAACAAGATGGATAAGTTCATCCCATGTCGCAAGAAAAGTTTTGCACATGACTTAGCCCAACTCTTCTTTGACTTTGTTTGGAGATCTTTTGGTTTACCAGCTAGCATTGTTTCTAATCATGACTCACATTTTGTAGGCCATTTTTGGTGATCTTTGTGGAAGATCTTGGGAGTTTCTCTTAACTTCTCCACTTATTTTCATCCTCAGTCATATGGTCAGACTGAAGTTGTGAACTAAACTCTTATACATAGTTTAAGTATTTATCATCATAGCTCTCCTACCAAGTGGGATTTGAGCCTAACCCACATAGATCATGCATACAACTGAGAAGTTCACTTATCTACAAGGCACTCACCTTTTGAGGTATGTCTTGGTTTTCAACCTTTGGATCTATATGAGTTTCCCTTATCCTTTCCATCTCCAGCCATAATGCATATTAAGAAAGAGCAAGATAAGGCCCAAGCCTTCATTCAACATTTGCAGAATCTCCACTCTAAAGTAGTTCAAATTCTTCAAAGATTCAAGAAACAAAAAAACAACTTATGAAACAACTTATGGATCATCATCGTGTCTCTCATACTTTTCAAGTTGGGGATAAAGTTTGACTATACTTGGATAAACGTCATTTCCAGGAGAAAGAACATAGCAAGGTCAAGCCATTCCATTATGGGCCTTACACTATTCTTCAGATGGTGTTTGAGAATGCTTTCGGACTTGATCTTCCAACTCAGTTGGGCATCCATGTTGTTGTTAATGTTGATCTTCTCAAGTATTACCATGAGTCAACACTAGAAACTGAGCCTCCTATCAACCATCCTACATTTGTTGTTCCTAATTTTCAACTTCCACTTGATTCTGATAGATTTTTTGATATAAAGATTCATTAGACATGACATGGTTCCACCACTTCCTACCTTGTTTCCAAGCAAGGTCAGCTTCCGCATTAGGCTCGTTGGATCTCTCATAATCATCTATCTCAGAAGTTTCCTTCTCTTTTGTAAGCATTTGAGTCCACTGCCAATATTGTTTGGAGGAATGATGAGGATTCATAGGGTATGCATAGGATATATATAAGTTATTATCATATTATTATTTTTTATTAGTTTTATCCTATTTAAATGTCAAAAATCAAAAGTAAAAAGTAAAAAGTGATATGCTAGTTCCTAGTTGTTAGGAGGTTAGCATAAGTTAGTACTTAATTATTTTATTTGTTAATTGGTTTGTATTTTGTTATACACGTGAGATTTGGAAGATATTCCAACTCACCCAAACATGGCATATTATATGCCTATATAATTGTATTTTCTCCCCATGTAGGAGATATTGGAGAATGAAAGTTTTATAGTCATTTTGTTGTAGAGGTTATTTTCATTTGTGTTTGCATAGTTTTTGGTGTTTTTGCCTACACATTTAGTCTCTGACTTCTAGTTAGCTTGCCTCTTTCCATATCATATTCATACCAATTTGTGTGGTTTTGTTAGAATAAAATTTTTTCAGGGTGATAGACATTTTATGCTAATCATTGATGATTATTCAAGAATGATGTGGGTTACTTTTCTAAGAGATAAATTTGAAGCTTTTGAAAAGTTCAAGATCTTTAAAGCTAAAGTTGAGACAGAGACATGGTTGAAGATTAAGTGCTTAAGGTTAGATCAAGGTGGTGAATTCACATTCGATGAATTTAACAATTATTATGAGAAGCATGGGATAAGGAGACATTTGTCTGCACCCAAACACCTCAACAAAATGGTGTTATGGAAAGGAAGAACATAACTATCTTGGATGAAGCATGAACTATGATGATGGAAGCTAATCTACCTCGTATCTACTAAAGAGAAGCTATTATCACAACAATGTACACATTCAACAAAGTTCATATCAAAGGAGACACTAGTAAGATACCTTATGAGTTATGGCTTGGTCATACACGTATAGTTAAGTATTTTAGAATCTTTGGTAGTAAATGCTATATCAAAAGAGATGATTCCATTGGAAAGTTTCATCCTAGATGTGATGAATAAATATTTCTTGGTTACTCTAATGAAAGAAAAGAATATCAATGTTATAACAAAAGATTGTAGAGAATTATGGAGAGTGCTAATGTCAAGGTGGATGAGTAGTACAAAGGTCAAATCAAAACTTATGAGAGAGAACTAGAAGTGGAAATGATCATAACTGAACCGGTAGCACCTATATCAGAACAAAATGTTGAACCAGTTACCTCGATAGTATCAAAAATTTCAACATTAACTGAAGATCAGTGCAAAGAAACAAAAATTTAGAAGACTCCTAGGTATGTAACTTTAAATCATTCAGAAGATCAAATAATTGGAGACAAGAGAAAAGGAATAATGACAAGAAGAAGATTGGTAGCTAAAGAGGTATGTTTAATTTCTCAAGTTGAACCAACATTAGTTATTGAAGCATGTAAGGATAAATGTTGGATGAAAGCTATGGAAGAGGAATTATATCAGATAGAAAAGAATGTTGGTATTGTGTTGTCATTGATGTCAACCGGTATGGGATAACCATGGGTAGATGAGATGTATATGCAACACTGATATGAAGGAGTACAATATGTGATAGCTTGGATATCACCTTGTGTTGCTGAACACCGATCAACATAAAGAAGATGCTCACAAAAGTCATCAGTACACAAGTTAGCGCCTGACTTGTGTGATGGGATGGAGAAGTGTCTTGAGAGGTTGCTTGTGGTGAAGAAGCAGTCATTATGCAAAGCAATGACTGACAGTAAATGTGCTCACATCAGATCACATGAAGGGCATTGCAGGATACAGAAGACAAGATGTTACCTCATCTAGCAAGTGGAGCTTATCTCCTATTATGCATTGAGTACATCTTAGTTTGGAGAGATAAGAATGAAGAGGTATGTGCAGATACTGATATAGTGGGAGCATGAACTGTTTGTCATCTTGACAACCGGTTGAGATATGGTCAAAGCTAATCAGGGAAAAGGAAAGGTTGAGTAGATGCAAACAGAGGAATCTGACTTGATTGAAAGAAGGTGGAGCCTAGGGTAGATTGATAACATGGTGTCATCAAGAGTGGTAACCGGTATATGAGTCCATCTATTGTATAAGCAAGGTGAAGTCGTAGAAGATATCTTGTACTTACCAGTCTAGAGACCAGTTTGAGAGTTCCATCGATAGTTCAAGATGAGAGAAAATATAACAAGATAACCGGTAAAATGGTTGAGACCAGAAGAGTTAGCAAACTGGCTGAAGTAAGGAACCAGTACGGTGGTTGGTCGGTGATCTTGCTTGGACTGACTTGAAGTGCCAAGCTGGTAGATAGTCAACTTGGAGTCAACATGGCAAACCCACGGTTGGATAAAGATAGAATGTACAAAGATAAGGTTGTTGTAGGGTTGGTCATCTTTAATGAAAGACCCCACAAATCACAGACTTGCTGTAGAGTGAATGTAGGGGTTTGGGGCTCAAGATCTAGAAGATAGCTATGACCCAACTAAGAGATATTGAGAAGATCAAAATGAAGAAGGAAATAGCCCAACAGATCTTTCATGACTGACCGAAGGATTTGCCATAAGGGTAAAAAGCAATTTGCTAGGATTGAAGAACATGATCGAGGAGATGTGACTATGAAGGATATATGCATTCAGATGTCAAAAAGATTAGATCGTGCAAGATCTGATTGGATTTAGTTTTCCTCAAGGATGGTGAGGAAACCCTAACCGCCTAAATTTTGAATTAACATTTGACTGGAAATTTGGGCTATAAGTAAAAAGGCCCAAGAGATTGTTTGTTGCTGCTGAAGAAGGAAATATTGTGTTGTTGTGAAGTGGAAGACTTATGCAAGTAAGAACAAGATCAACTGAGTGTTTAATGAGAATCTAAGAAGAGAGTGAGAGTCAACCTGGTTGAAGCCTTCAATCGGTTGGAGAAAAGAAATGATAGTGCTTACATCGACAGAGTGTGATATCGGTGATATGTTGAAGGTGAGCTGTAGATCTAGCAAAGAAGTAGTAGGTGTAGAGTAGGAAGAAGAGTGAGTTGGTAAAGGAGAAAAGATACTTCACTGACAATGTAAGATATTTGATAAAGTTGCAAGATTCACTTGTAACATGATAAAAACTTATGCATTTGAAGATTGCTTTGTGAACACTGAGTTGTTGCTCGATGCAGGGGTTGGTGCTCCTTGAGTTGGTGCCCTAAACTTTGTAACTATGTTTTATTATGAGGTTGGATTGGAGCAGTAGTCTCCAACAACATTTCTCACTGAGTTTTTTCCCATCTTGGGTTTTCCTTGTATATACTGGTGTTATGTGATGTCTCCTTGTGTGTGTGTGTATTTGAGTTAGTCTCATTCCTAACCGGTAAATCTAGATTGTGCTTAATTCACAAACTAGTGTTTCTCACAAAGGAAATCCAAAAGAAAAGTTTTGAGAACCACTGATTCACCCACTCCCCCTCTCAGTGGTGCATTGTGTCTAACAAAGAACAACACATGGACTTTAGTTCCCTGACCTAAAAATAAGAATGTTATAGGAACTAAATGGGTTCTTAGGAATAAATTGAATGAAGATGGACAAGTTGTGAGGAACAAGGCTAGACTGGTATGCAAAGGATATTCTTAGAAAGAAGGTATTGATTATGATGAGACTTTTTTTTCGGTAGTTAGGATTGAAGCCATAAGATTATTTCTTTCTTATGCTGCCCATAAGAATTATATGGTTTATGAGATGGATGCTAAGTGTGCATTTTTGAATAGAGATCTTGAAGAGGAAGTTTACATTGAGCAACCTGATGGATTTTCACTTTCAGATGACAAAAACATGGTTTGCAGGTTAAGGAAAGATTTATATGGATTGACGCAAGCCCCTAGAGCTTGGTATGCTATATTGGACAAATATCTTTTTAAGTTTGGTTTCACTAAAGGTAATGCTGATAGTAACTTATATTACGAGATCAATGATGATGATATACTGATTATTGAAGTCTTTGTTGATGATATCATTTTTGAAGGTGAGGATAAGTTATGTATGGAATTCTTTGATAATATGAAGAATGAGTTTGAGATATCTATGATTAGGGAAATGATATTTTTCTTAGGTTTACAGATTACTCAGATTGATAAAGGTATTTCATCTATCAAACTAAGTATGCTAGAGAGTTGAAGAAATTTGGTATTGAAAATTCTAAACCAGTTGGTACCCCTATGGTTACAAATGAGAAATTGAGAAAGAAATATGTATCAGCTCTGATGAATCCTACAAGGTATAAATCTATTATTGGAGGTTTGTTATATTTGAGTCAGACTAGACTGAATATAATAAATGAAGTTTGTATTATATCAAGATATCAAAGTGATCCTAGAGAGAATCATGAGAGTGCGGTGAAAAGGATTTTTAGATATTTGCAAGGAACAACTGAGTATGGTTTGTGGTATCCTAAAGATGATGAATTTACACTATGTGCATATAAAGATGCAGATTGGGTTGGAGATGTTGATGACTAGAAGAGCACATCCAATGGAGCTTTCTTTCTTGGAAAGAAACTTGTTTCATGGATCAAAAAGAAATAGTCATATACTTATTTATCTACTACTGAAGCTGAGTATGTTTCTACTGCTACTAACTATAAACAAGTTATATGGATGGAGCAAATGTTTAACGATATAAGGGTAGATTGCAATAAGCTGATAGTTATTCACTATGATAACTCTGCTGCTATTGACATATCAAATAATTGTATATTTCATTCTAAGACTAAGCACATTTCAATCAAGTATAATTTTCTAAAGGAGAAGGTAGAAGCTAATGAAGTCAAATTGGTTTATGTAAACACTAAAGAGAAGATTGCAAATATCCTCACTAAATCTTTGCCTAAGGAATCATTTGAGTATTTCAGAGACAGATTGGGGGTTTCTGCCCCTATGGTAGAGACTTGAGTGATGCTGATTAGCATTAGTCTGATATGCATTATTAGAGCTATTATTCTTTTCAGATTGATGTGTTGGTGCTACTAATCATGGGGAGTAGTCAGCTATGTGGTTCAAATATTATTTAGTTTTTTTTTTGATATTTCTATCATATTTCTGGCATTGATGTCAAAGGGGGAGATATAAAAATGGAGCTTAACAATAATATCAGTCAAAGGGGAGAAATCAAAGCTTAACAAAGATATATTTCATAGGGGAGTTTGGTCCATTAGTTCAGAACTTCATTGTTATATCATTTTGGGGAGATTGTTGGTTGTCTTCCTTTGGGGGAGACTTGTTTGGCATTTCTTGGCACTTGGATGTTTTTCACATCTAGTGTTGCCATCAATGCCAAGGGGGGAGATTATTGCCAATTTGGAGGAATTGATTATGTGTTGCATTGATGTTTGTCATTGATGTCAACACTAGCTATTCTGGTTATCTACTAACTTCTGGTAGAGAGGTTGGACTTTGATGATGATCAAGAGATCTGTCTCTGGTATTCTCCGGTATGGTCCGGTTGTTGGAATTGGTTTGGATTAGTTATTTGTGTGTTCCTGATGTGTATCATTTTTAGTTGGTTCGAGATGATGATGATGATGCTATCATTTGTTCTAGTAAGCCTTTTGGTTACCAGTAAGGGTTCAACTGGCATAACTTTATTGAAGATTTTTTTTATGGATCCGATAAGTGGTGTTGATGCAGATTATAGATGGTTTTTCATGATGCTGATGGTTATCTTGTTTGCATTCTTGTTGATTGGTAGTGTTGCATTTGGTTTATGATGATCTATTTTAGGTCTGGTGTTATTCTTCTAGGTTATGGACTGGTTTATGTAACATGTTGGTGGATGATCCTGATGCATTACCAGTTGGATTTATTAATTGGTTTATGTTTTTTTGGTCTTTGGCCAACTTGGATTATCATTGGATTTCAGGTTCACATTATGAATTTATTGTATTATCTTTTAGGTGGCTAGCCTAATAGTTTAGGTCTTGGGTTGGTGTAAATAATGTGTAAGATCTCTTTTGTAGATTATGAGATTATCTATGTGCGAATAAATTTGTAATCATATATAGAGGTTTTGGTTTATCATAGGTGATCAAATTGGGTTTGTGTAAGAGGTTTAAGACTTCCAGTATTGGGCTTAACCAGAACTATACTCAAGCAGAGGAGATGCTACTCTTGTAGTTCATTCATCTTTATGGATTGTAGTCTAGATTTCTTTTATAGTCATTGAGGCTCCTTTATGATGAGCACTGCGCTCTAGGCTATTGGCCTTCCTGCATGTACAGGAACCTCTTATTATAATCATATACTTACTGCAAAAGTATTATATTATTGTAGGTAGGATTCCCACCATGGTTTTTCCCTTTACTGGGTTTTCCATGCACAAATCTTGGTGTAATGTGTTGTGGATGGATGGTAATTGTTTTGTGATTTATGTTTGTGCTTAGTTGTCATATTTTCTATTTCGGTATTTGGTTTATGCATTCCGGTATAAGGTTTTGTTTTCTTAAAATTTCTCTCAGTTGTCCATTGGTTATCCTAACATGCACTTGATTTCTCTTTATGATCAACTTCTTGTCTCTTATCATCGCTTCACCTTATGCAAAATAGGAGGGGAAGTGCTCCTTATATACTTGCTAATTAGGGGTGTTTAGATAATTTTCCATCTTAGGACGACATAGGAAAACTTTTCCCGCTCAACTATTGACAAGCCCAATGCAAGATAGGACCAAAGGAGCCCAAAATAGGGCTAGGACAAGGGCACCAAAACTAAGAATAAACCCCAAGGAAAATACAATGACAATAGGCAGTACAACATGATGGAAAATGTAAGTTTTTGATGTTTTGAGCATGTTTTGGGTCTTCGATAAAGCTTAGGGATTCATCCGCTAATCTAAAGATCCAAATACGATTGAAAATAGAAAGGGTCAAAATTTTATGATGCTAGAGTGTCTATCCATGATAAAATCAACACTAACATCCATTAGCAACAAGCTCTCAACATAACTTTTGCATTCAACTTAAAGGTTTGGAGTAAATCGAGAACATGGATCATTCATTATATCATTAACACAATGACAAAATTGACCATTTGCATCCACATGAAGCCTTTGATTGAATATTAGTATAGCTACATCCATTCTACCTTTCATCACCTTAATGATAATGTGGCACTGGCAGCCGTGTTTCTTAGTAAAGTGTCTTTCTCGCTCCTTTGTGGGAGGATCATTCCTATGGTCACTTGCACCATATGCACACCAATAACTGAAATGCATATTGTCATATTGTTAGCAACCAATTTAAAGACTGATAAAATATTGCATACATATTACATGAATGATACAATGTATTCACCACAAATACATCGTAGTCGAATGCTCTTTTAAGTTTCCACTATGCTTCTCATTATGATGTGTACAGATAAATGTGGCTTTCACACTATCAACGAAGGATTCTTGTGTAAGAAAATCATCTAATATGTGAAGAGGAATTGCTGCATTATGGTCAGCATGACAATCATCTTCAACAACAATGGACTCCAATAGAGATTATTAGTTGAAAAATGACCAACTTCATTGCCAACATATTGAACTTGTAAGTCCATTAACAAACACCTATTGCATTGTCTCCCCATCCCAATAACATATGCCATAGGACAATCTTCTCATGAATGCTAGACATTATTTCTTCCCATAGGTGAAAGATAACATATAAAAAAAATAAATAAATTAAAAACAACGTTGGTTCTCTGTCTATAATAATTCATCATTAACACATTCAAATAGTTGTTTGGAGGTAATTCAATAATGTATTATTCTGACCATAAATGTACTCACATCCTCCATCACTGAAGTGATTCACTCGTGCAATTAACCTTACATAACAATATCAATGTTTATATGTGTTATAAAGATGTTTCCTATTATGTCGTCCCTTGGTTATGTGAAAATAATAATAGAAAAAGAGAAATTGTTGCATTTTGTACATAAAATGTTGAATCAATGATACCCTAGAAAGTGTGGGTGGAAGACGTGCAGATGGAAGAGCACTTACTATTCTACACAGTGCATAATGACATTTGTAGTTTGCGGATATTGGCCACCCCACATCAATGTATTTTGAAGAATACATTGTCTCTTGGGGTTGACAACCTTGAATTTGGCAAGGACTAAATACCTTAAAAACACATATACAATGAATGCAACATCCTAGCCCTATGACCGATTTCTCCACATGAAAGATGTTGGGAAACCATGTGAATCATTTCCAGTAATGTGAAACAAGTAGCATTGCTTTAAGAAAACTCAGATATCAAAGAAATCACTGACATCTCTTAAAAAAAACAAAAAAAAAACAATTCACATAAACAAACAAAGCATAAAAAAGAATGACATCCTGCAATCTATACATAGAATATAGCCAACAAACATAACCTAAATGATACATTCTTCTAACAGGGCTGCTAAATACTAGTTTCCCAGTAGCTACTAACTTCCTCTTTACACATTCTGTCAATTCAACATTGTAATCATATAGCTTATTGCATAGAGGTAATTTTTGTTTAAGGGGTTTACAAACCTAATTTACTTGAGGAGAGATATTCACAAATCAAATGAATGGTTTCAAGAAATGTGCATTGTACAGCATCAAGTACACCTCATATCATCCATTGACTTAACTTATTCATATCATTAAAAACAACATGATATACAACCTGTAAGCCTCTATCATAAATTAGTTAAAGAACCTCCAATATGAGTCAACATACCATGTAGATGACTAACAAAATCGAAGAGCATTTAACAGAGAATGACATTGTGTTTCACATTTAAAAATGTTGCATGGAAAGGATAAAAGGCATGTACACCAAAACCCATGTAGTAACTTCCAAAACCCACATATGTCCATTGCTGCCACCAACCTCAATCGTAAAGCTCATTGTTTTCATCTATAGACATAAATCTCAATTGGTAATAGAAAGGAAGGAAATCTTAAAATATGATGCATCCTACGAACGATGACTACAAGTTATACATGTAGTGAAGAGAATTCAACGATCAATTGTCACCTCTCTCACTAGTTATGTATTTTATTTTGTGTAGTGAATGGAAAGAGGTGATCATGGTATACAAAGAATAAAAAAATCAAAAATAGCTTAAGCCCATCTCTCGTGATGGGCATTGAAACTATGCTTGCACATCATACAAACCAAAAACTTTGTTTTCGGGGGTTGGAAAACATGAGTAGTTATCCTATCTGCAACATTTGAATCATATCCAACTTAAAACAGAACCCAACTATTGAAAATAAATGCCCATACTATAGGTGGAGCCGATTGGGGTTTTCAAACAATTGGAAAAAAAATTGGAACTTTTCAAATCTGCTCAGTCTGTATCTCTGCTTTGCATTTCATTTAAAATTTCGCTACATTTCTTGTTGAAAACAGAAAGGTTGTCCACACTTAAATTAAATCACTTTACTAAATTGATATTGACTTAATTAAATAACTACACAATTTAAAAATGAAGAGAATTGATCTCAATTCAACTATGCAACTGAGAATAATGCTAAAACTTAATGAGATGTGCTCCTTAATTGTTCTTGTTTAGCACTTGATTAATGATTGGGAAGATGCCTATAATTGTTGCACTAAATGCAGCATTATAAAATTGCACATATGCAACATCATCAAATGCAATGTGATTAGCTATATATAATACCTCTATATGTTGTATTGAACTCACATATTTTTTATTTTATCTAAAGACTATGATCACAATTCAAGGCCCTGTATTATCAAATTGGCATCTATTTATGACATAGGATTTCCTAATTGAGAACCCTAAGTTTGAACTTGTCAAAATCTAACGTGCAAATTTTTAAAACACTCCAATTTTTTAATCTAAATTAAACTATCATAAATGCCATGACACACAATGTAAATTCAAAACACAATAAACAAAACTGCTGTTTTCCACATAGTAATCTTTGTAGAAAACACGATGGTTGTCTAGTAAATAAGGTGAGCATAGTCAGGTGCGCTTTCAATTAGCATGTTTCATGGACATCTCTTTTGCAATGAGCCATTGAATTTTCAGCGTGTCACTGTAATCTTGACTGGATACAACTTTTTTCTTTTGTCATGATAAAATAATCCAATGAAAATTTATATGAGAAAGTAACAATCATATGGTTTTTCCAAATTTTATAAAGCCACAAACTTGTGTAATTGTTATTTAGGGTTAGATCTTCTAGGTCTCCTAAATACACTTAAGTTTATGATATTAAAAACAACATTAATGAGGGCGTTGATTACTAACATAGTCAAAAGGTGACTCTTAACATAGCCAGAAGGCTATAAGTAGCAAATTAACAACAATATCAAAATGAGACTAGTTATTAAAGAAGGGATTATTAGGTGTTGTGAATATTTTTTTATAAAGGTAATAAGTTCTAGGTCTAATCTATAATTTATCTTACTTGTGGATTAAGAGATATCTTGACATATTTGTTAGTACACAAGTGATGCATGTGCATGAATCCTCTACAACAAATTGTCTATATCTTAGGTGATTCATCTCTTAAGCAATATATTATTATGTGCATATATAATGGAGTTTTTTAAATAACCAAAATATTATCTTTAATATATCACTTTAGTATCAAGGACAAAGGGGATCATACTTCAATCAATATGATATGATTAGGTGTTGGAGCTTGGGAAGCATGTATAAAAGAGAGACATGGTGTTTATAAGTGGAATTATAAAACTTTATAAATCACATTGTATTGGTCAATTAGTGGAAAGAGCATTAATTATAAGGGTCCTGCAAGGGTCATAAAATTATCATTTTTCTACACTTCATAGGTGTCTATTGTATCAAATCCTTGCAGTCCTGGGTGTACCTACTTAATACCAAACTAGTAGAGCTCATAAAGGAAACATTTCTCATACAATGTTTGTCCATTTTTAGTTCAATTATATCATTTTTTTCTAAAACTAGTTATTGGACACCTTTTGGTAATGTCACTACCTAGAAGAATCACTATGTATCTCTTAAATACTTTCATTACAATTTAATTAATACGTATTTTATAATCTAGATATAATTATTAAGAGGATTCACTATTAGAGTTTTAGCAAACATTTTAGGGTTCAAATCTTTAAACCCCCCTAAATCAAATATTTAGTTAGATGACATATTTTTCATAGCTCATATGCATGTGTGTCAAGGATTAAATGTATGAAGTACAACCAAAAATAGTTTTGAGTTAGACTTAAGTGTGGGTATTGCCCTTAGTAGATAGAGTAGAAATAAAAAAAGCGTATATAAATTTAATGAAAAATGGGTACTATTAGAGAGTTTAGATAATCGGAAGACAACTGAGAGGGGTGGGGGGCGAATAAGTTGTCACAGATCACTGGAAGCATTAGTAATTTAAACTTTAATACCAGAACCCAAAACAATAATACCAGAACAATAGTTAATCCAATTAAGCATAAACAATAATAACAAAATAAAAGCAATTCACATAACACCAAGATTTGTGCGGGGAAAACCCAGTAAAGTGAAAAACGATGATGGGAAGCCTACCCACAATTAGATAATACTTCTATAGCAAGTATGTGAATTACAATGAAGGGGCCTACACTTGTAGGAAGGCCAACAACCTAAAGCACATTTCTCATCACAAAAAGAGTCTCATTGACTACATAGAAATCCAGACTACAATCTGGAGAAGTCTTGAATTGCAAAAGATAACATCTCCTATGCCAGAGTATAGCTCTAGTTAAGCACAATACTAGAGGACTAAATCCTCATGCACAAACCCAATTCTATCTCCAATGATCAACCAACTCCTCTGCCTGAATGATATTACATTATTCACATATTATAATACATGACCATGACCTCTTACATTAACCATGATGATCTACAATGAGATCTTACATCTATATATACAAAATATCAACCATACATAATTAGGTTGGCCACTAGACAATAAACAAATTACATAATTACAAACCATGTCGCCCTAAGACCAAACAAATAATATCCAACACATAAGACATCCTAGAAATACATCAATAGGTCCTAACCACATGTTACAACAATGCTAGTCCATAACCTAGATCAATCGGGACCAAGTATAGGTCCACATGCTTCAACAATGATTTCCAAATGCCAAGTCTCAAACATGATCACCAACATCACCCTGAAACTATATCAAAAGTTGCACCAACACCACTCAAACAATTCATCAATGATCTTCACCAAAAGCTCTGCTAGTGAAACCCTCATTGGAACCAGAAACCAAGCTTCTAAGCAAGTAGGATAACATCCAATCACGAGACCAAAACCAAATGACCAAATATGAATATAAGAATCACAAGCAAGCCAATTCCATCACCATATTATACCCGATTTTATCGGATTACACTGGATCCAAGTAAACCAGAAACCATTCAACCTACCAGGACCAAAAGGGTGCCTATAAAGCATCCAAATAGCTAGTGTTGACATCAATGACAAAACATCAATGTAACACATAATCAATTCCACCAAATTACCAACAATCTCCCCCTTTGGCATTGATGGCAACACTATATGTGAAAAACATCTAAGTACTAAGAAATGCCAAACAAGTCTCCCCTTGTGGAAGATAGCCAAAAATCTCCCATAGATAGTTCTGAACATCAATATCTCTCCCAATATCACTCCCCCTTTCAATAATATCTCTGTAAAGCTCTGAATTTCTCTTTCTTTAACTTTTTCACATCAATATCACTCCCCCTTTGACATCAATGCCAGAAATATGACAAAAATATCAAAGCAAAAGCAAAGACCATTGAATCTCAAAAGCTGACTACTCCCCTTGAGCAGTAGCATCTCACATCAGTGCCAGAATGAGTAGTATCTCAGATAATGCATGCCAAATTGATACCAAATTGCATCAATCAGGTCTCTGCAAGAGGGGAAAAAACCCCAATTTGTCTCTCAAGTACTTAAATAATTCCTTGGATAAAGGTTTAGTGAAAATATCTACAATCTTCTCTTTAGTGTTCACATAAACCAGTTTAACTTCATTTTCTTCCATCTTCTCCTTCAAAAAGTTATACTTGATAGATATGTGCTTTGTCTTAGAATGAAATACCAGATTCTTTGATATATCAATAACAATGGAGTTATCACAGTGAATAACTACCAGTGCATCACAATCCACCTTTATATCCTTCAATATTTTCTTCATCTATAAAACTTGTGTATAGTTAGTAGCAGCAACAACATACTTAGCTTCAACATTAGATAGAGAAGTACATGACTATTTCTTGCTGATCCATGAAACCAACTTCTTTCCAAGAAAGAAAGCTCCACCAAAAGTGCTTTTCTGGTCATCAACATCTGTATATGCACATAAAGTAAAGTTATCATCCTTAGGGTACCATAAGCCATATTCTGATGTACCTTGCAAGTATCTAAAAATCCTTTTCACTGCCATCTCATGATTTTCTCTAGGATCAATCTAAAATCTTGAAACAATACAAACAACATTCATAATGTCAGGTCTAGTATGAGTCAAATAAAGAAGACCTCCAATCCTAGATTTGTATCTTGTAGGATTTACTAGTGCAGAAACATCTTTTCTTCTCAATTTCTCACTTGTAACCATAGGTGTACTTATCGGTTGGAATCTCCCATACCAAAATTCTTCAACAATTCCTTAGCATATTTAGTTTGACAGATAAAAATGCCTTTGTTAGTCTAAGTAATCTACAAACCTAAGAAAAATTTCATCTCACCAATCATAGACATCTCAAATTATTTCTCCATATTTTTAGAAAATTCTAAGCATAATGTATCTTCACGTCCAAAAATAATGTCATCAAAACATACTTCAACAATCAATAGATCACCATCAGTGATTTTATAATATAAATTACTATCAGCACTACCCTTAGTAAAACCAAGCTTCAAAATATATTTATCCAACCTTGCATACCAAGCTCTAGGTGCTTGTTTCAATCCATATAAAGCTTTCCATAACCTGGAAACCAAATCAGTATCATCTAATAGTGAAAAACCATCAGGTTGGTCAATATAAACTTCCTCATCAAGATCCCAATTTAAAAATGCACATTTAACATCCATCTGATAAACTTTGTAGTTTTTATAAGCAACATATGCAAGAAATATTCTTACAGCTTCATTCCTCACTACCGGTGCAAAGGTCCCTCCATAATCAATTCCTTCCTTTTGAGAATATTCTTCACAAACCAATTTAGCCTTATTGCTTATTAATTTACCATCCTCATTTAATTTATTGCTAAAGACCCATTTAGTTCCAATGACATTTTTATTTTTAGGCCGGGGAACCAAAGTCCATGTGTTATTTTTCTCAATCCAATCTAATTCTTCTTCATAGCTTTTAAAAAATGTTGATCTTTACATGCCTCAATTACTGATACTGGTTCAACTTGTGAAATTAAGCATACCTCATTAGTTTCCAGTGTTCTTCTTGTTATCACTCCACTACTCTTATCCCCAATGATTTGATCTTCATAATGATTCAATCTCACATACCTAGGAGTCTTCTGACTCTCTATTACTCTTCCCTATTCTTTAGTTACTGCAGAATTATCTGATGTTGTCGGAGTAACTGGTTCAATTCTTTGTTTCGATAAAGGTGCTACCGGTTTGGATATAATCATTTCCACTATTGGTTCCTTCTCATAAACTCAGATTTGACTTTTGCTCAGCTCATCTACTTTGACATTATCACTCTCCACAATTATCTGCAATCTCTTATTATAACATCTATTTTCTTTTCTTTCATTAGAATAACCAAGAAATATGCCTTCATCACATCTAGGATCAAATTTCCCAATAGTATCAACTCTCCTTATATAACATTTACTACCAAAAATTCTAAAATACTTAACTGTAGGTGTGATGCCAAACCATAATTCATAAGGTGTCTTACTGGTTTCTCCTTTGATATGTACTCCATTGAATGTATAAACCAATGTACTCACTGCTTCTCTCGAGTAGATATGAGGTAGATTAGCTTCCATCATCATTGTTCTAGCAACATCCAAGATAGTTTTGTTCTTCCTTTCCATAACTCCATTCTACTGAGGTGTTTGGGGAGCAAAGAATTGTCTTCTTATACCATGCTTGCCACAAAAGTTATTAAACTCACTGGATGTGAATTATCCACCATGATTTGATCTCAAACATTTAATCTTCAATCCTGTCTCAGTTTCCACTTTAGCCTTAAATATTTTAAACTTTTCAAATGCTTTAGATTTTTCTTTAAAAAAAGTAACCCACATCATTCTAGAATAATCATCAATGATTAGCATTAAATATCTATCACCATGAAAACTTTTAACTCTAGTAGGGTCACACAAATCAATATGAATAAGATCAAGAACATCATTTGATTTATCTTGTATACTCCTAAAAAAGGTTTTGACTTGTTGACTCATTTGCCTTTCTTTACATACCAGATTATAGGGATTCATAATCTTAGGTATATCCCTAACTGCCTTAGTTGAACTAATCTTCACAATGTAATCAAAATTCACATGACATGACCTTTTATGCCATAACCAACTCTCATCAATCTATGTAATCAAACATTTTTTCTCACCGGTATTCAAAATAAATATATTACCTTTTGTTTGTGTATCAGTTGCAATCTCCAAGCAAGATCTGTTAATGATTTTGCATTTTCCATCCTTGAACTGTAATTGAAATCCCTTGTCTACGAATTTTACTACACTCAAAAGATTATGCTTCAAACCTTCAACATAATAAACATTGTCAATATTGTTCTTACCATCCAATGATATAGTTCCTTTTCCTTTAATCATACATGCCTTGTCATCTCCAAATCTAACTAGTCCACCATCAAATTATTGCAAAGACAAAAACTTCCCTTTATCTCCAGTCATATGATGTGAACAACCACTGTCAATTACCCATTCATCCTTGTCCTTAATTTTAGCAGCAAGTGCCTTTTCTTCCGGTACATTCTCTTCTAGTGCCGGATCATCTTCCTTGATAGCCAAGAATACCCATTCTTTTCCATTGCTAGATCCACTAGTAGAGTCTTCTGCCAGTTCATCATCTAAATCAGTAATGCCTTTCTCATCCTCTATGTAGCATGATTTGTCTCTGTTTTTCTTGAATCTATACTTGTTCTAATATCTAGGCTTAGGCTTAAATGATATTCTAACTCTTTCTTCAAATCTTGAATTCCTTTCAGGACATCTAGATGCAAAATGACCAATCTTATTACATGCAAAACATTTAAAAGGTGCTTTTACTTCATACTTACTTCCAACCGATCCTTCCAGTACTCATCTAGTAAATAGTGCTTCAAGTTGCGCTTTCCAATCTTGCTTACTAGTTGCAGATGTAGATGCATGAAAAGTGGGTTTAGTCTTCATAGCTCAAGAAGGTCCAAATTCCTCAAGCTCAAAAGAAGATAGTTTCCCAACCAAGGTATCTCTGTTGACAGATGTATTAGCCATTGTTCTCAACTCATTGATAGAAGTATCCTTCATTTTGTAAGCCGGTGGTAGGGCTCTCAGGACTTTAGAAACAATTTCATCATTTCTCAGAGTTCCACCAAAACATTGAATTCTCATAAAAATCTCATTTACCCTTTCCATGAATGCAGTAATCCTTTCATCTTCTTCCATCTCCAGGTTCTCAAATCTCACCCAGTAACCATCTAGTTTAGCAATCTTCACTGTAGGGTCACCTTCATTAAGAGTCTCCAACTTATCCCATATAATTTTTCTAGATGTCAGTTAATCCCATTATTTTCTAATTAGAAAGTGCACACACGAGGGATTCTCTTGCTCTACAATCATTCTCAAGCTCCTTGTCTAGGTTTTCCAGAGGAGGATTGCCAGATCCCAGATTATACGGCGTAAGACCATTGTATGTGATCTCCCAAATATCCTTGCCAAGATATCTCAGATGAGTCTCCATCCAAATCTAACATACTATGGAATTTGTTCTGTTAAGCCTTGGTATATCCCTTCTAAACATAGCTATGGAAGAACTGGATGAACTTGAACTGTTAGATGCCATAGGATCTTCCTCAAGTGGTTAAGATTTCCACAGAGAGGACCAAAGATCTGATACCAATTGTTAGAAAGTTCAGATAACCAAAAGACAACTGAGAGGGGGGGTGAATTAGTTGTCATAGATTACCGGAAGCAAATTAGGAATTTAAACTTTAATACTGAAACCCAAAACAATAATACCGAGATAGCCGTTAATCCAATTAAGCATAAACACTAATCACAGAATAAAAATCATTCACACAACACCAAGATTTGTACGTGGAAAAACTGATAAAGGTTAAAACCACGGTGGGAATCCTACCCACAGTCAGATAACACTTCTGTAGTAAGTATGTGAATTACAATGAAGGGGCCTGTACTTGCAAGAAGATCAACAACCTAGAGCACATTTCTCATCACAAAAGAAGTCTCACTAACTACATACAAATCTAGACTACAATATGGAGAAGTGTTGAACTGCAAAAGATAACATTTCTGATGCTAGAGTACAATTCTAGTTAAGCTCAATATCAGAGGACTAAATCCTCATGCACAAACCCAATTCAATCTCCAATGATTTACCAACTCCTCTGCTTAAATGATATTACATTATTTGCACATTATAATCCTTGACCATGACCTCTTACATTAACCATGATGATCTATAATGAGATCTTACATCTATATATACAAAACCTTTATCATACACAATCGGGTCGACCACCATAAAATAAACAAATTACATAATTACAAACCATGTCAGCCCAAGACCAAACAAATAATATCCAACATATAAGACATCCCAGAAATACATCATTAGGTCCTATCCACATGTTACATCAATTTCGATCCATAACCTAGATCAACTCGAACCAAGTATAGGTCCACATGCTTCAGTAATGATCTTCAAATGCCAAGTCCCGAACATGATCACCAACAACATCCTGAAACTCTATCGGAAGTTGCACCAACACCACTCAAGCAATTCATCAAAGATCTTCAGCAAAAGCTCTGCTAATGAAACCCTCGCCGAAACTAGAAACCAAGCTTCTAAGCAAGCACAATATCATGCAATCACCAGACCAAAACCAAATGACCAAATATAAATATATGCATCATGAGAAAGCTATTTCCATCACTAGATTATATTGGAGTCTACTGGATCATGATGGATCCAAGTAAACCAAAAACCACTCAACGTACTGGGATGAGAAGGGTGACGGTAAAGCATCCAAAAAACTAGTGTTGACATCAATGACAAAAAATCAATGCAACACATAATCAATTCCATCAAATGGCCACTAGGTACATTGAATACGTAGTTAAAATAGAGAGGAATTTTAATTATACACATGTATATGAGAATCAATGTAATGTCCACCCTCATTTTTTTCTTGTGTGCTTCTTGATTCTTATGATATATGTTATATTGAGTGTTTCATCAGTTTATTATATGATCCATGTGATGCAATCCATTAAAATTAAAAATTATGAGATTTATTATGCCATCAATGTGTTTTGATAGTGTATTCTAGATGCTATTATAGAGATGCTTGTATGACCATTGACCTATTTCCAACTAGATTTTATTTTCACATTAGTTTTTTGACTCTAAATTATGGGGTGCATATGTTGAGCTTATTTGTATTATATAATGTTATTGTTTCAATGTTATATATTATTTAATTTTTTTAAATAAAAGGCATAAGCCTATATATACTTGTATTTCACAAAAGATCATTTACAACTTTATGCAAAATTTCCATGGCAATGTTTGGTAGGCAAAGATTTACATCTTATAACTTTACCACTAATAATTATAGATATATGGAAATCATATTGAAACAAAAGGTAGTAGGAAACATTGCTATTTTTTTTTTAAAACATATAAGCCAAGCCACATAGAACCCAAAATAATGAGAGTAAGGATGAATGCACTTTAAGGGAGTAAAATAAGTTGAAGTAGTGATAAATGCCACAATACACAATGTAATTTCAAAACACAATAAACACAATGATGATTTTCCACATAGTAATTTTTGTAGACAACACGAGGGTTTTCTAGTATATTAGTTCAGCATAGTCCGAAGGCACGTTTTTGGCTGAAATAAAAAATGCATACTTTATTTCACCAAAAAAATGCAACTTGAGAGGTAAAAAACCCAAACAATTCCCACCAATAACTCGAATTTAAACATTCAAGAGATGGGCTCCTTACTGGTTTTTTTGTGTTGAAATCTTCGCGAACCCTCGCCGAATCCAACCCCCTTTCCTGTAGTGACAAAAACCTCATTTTCACCAATGTCAAATGCATAAAACCCTACCTTTGTTGGCTGAAATTACAAATCTACACTTGAAACACCATAAAAATGCCTTTCAAAGACCTAAAACCTTAAAGTAACTCCACGAATAACTGAAAAATTGAAACATTAAAATGATGCATACCTTACTAGTTTTTCTCTTGAATTCTTCCTTCACCCTCTCCAACCTAATTTCGTTAAGTGTAAAAAACTGTTGTTATCCCACATCTAAAAATCTTCATGACCAACGCCTTAGTCCCAATCCTACATTTGCAACAACCTCTCTATTGTAAGATAAAGAAAAAGAAACACCATTTGTATCAAAAGATAATCCATTCTTTGTGGAAGATCTCTTTTACAATAAACCGTCCTTGTAATAGATACCAGTTTACGACATACCAATCTTTGGTCAACCCCTATCTCCCACCATGTCTAGGGAAAGACATATAAATCAATTGAGCATAAATCTGCAAAAAAGGAAATAAATCAAAAAAGGAATTAATTGACCAAGAAAGAATTAAAAATTGAGAAAAGAAATCAATTGGAGATAATCTTGAAAAATAAATTAAAAATTGATAGATAATCTCAAAGAAAGCAATTAAAACAATTAAATCTTAAAATTGAATGAAATAGAGAATAAATCAGTTTTTTCTTGATTTAATCTTAATTTTAGTTCAATTTCTTTTAAAACTGAGAAAAGCATCCAATCACATCAATTCATTTGGATTGTGCTTCCTCTTGGAAAATCATGACCGCTCATCATCATTTGATCTCAACCTTTGGTTTCTTTCTGAATTTTCTATAAATTCAGGCTCATCTCTCATTCAAAAGAGGCTAGAGAATATATTGTTATTATATTGTTTTTGCTCTAGGATTTCATTGAGAATATTGCATATTAATTATTTCATATTGATTAAATCATTTAGCTTAATATTGCAAAAATCTTTTTAGATCAATATTGCATCCATCTAGCATTTATCATGCTCATATAGATTAAATCCTTTGTCTTGATGTTGTCTAGTCACTAGTATTGCTTATAATCTAAGAGCAATCCTATACTTGCATCTTTTAGAAGGCAATGGGTCAATTTGCTATGGTTTTATTATTCATGATTATATCTGTCTAACCATGCATGTAATGACTTGATTGAAGTGTTGTGCTTACAGATCCTTAGTCCACTTTTCACACACACATTTCTTTGTGGAAGATCCTATTAGGATTCCCACAAATACTGAGAGGGGGGGTGAATTAGTATCTAACCGGTAATTAGATATTCTTAACTTAAAACATGTAGAGCATATTAAAACTATGTACTGGTAAGCAAAAAGTAATGTAATAAACAAAGATATAAACAACCACATGAAAGACACACCATAACACAATGTTTTAACAAGGAAACCTGGTGTGGGAAAAAACTCAGTGGGATTTGTGACCCACAATATTCACTTACTGGCCAATAAGAGAATATTACTACTACAGGAGGGGCCTGCATATGCAGGAAGGCCAAGTGCCTATAGCACACTGCTCAAAATAGAAGTCTCACTAACTTAGAAAATGGATTGTATAAATCTAGTGTCTTGTACTGCTTCAGAATAGCATCTATAATGCCAGATTCAGTACCGGTTTCTTCTCTACTTCTTACATAAACCTTTAACCTATAATTCGCATAATAGGTCTACCTAATTACATTCCATATCTCGCTTATATCTTCTTCTAAATGTTCTATAATGATCTCTCTTTATATAGGAGTCATTTTACATCATGCCAAGTCGACTTACAATGATTTTACAATAATAAATAAAATATATTACAACAAAAATCCTGTTGGCTTCCTGTGCCAGTATACTTCCTTTTACTGCCGGTGCCGGTGGTCTGAGTGCCAGTGTAGAGTCTGATCTTGCTAGTGCCAGTGAATTGCCTTGCCGATGTCATAGGATTGTAAGGTTGCCATCAATGACAAAACCTTCAATTACCTACAATTTCTCATTGGAGTGTGCTATGCCAACAATCTCCCCCTTTGGCATTGATGGCAACACTCATGAGAAAATAAAAAATGTGTCATCCACAAAATTGTGTCCAAAAATATGTGAACCAAAATTTTGTGAACTCCCCCTAAGCAGATGAGTCTTTACCTGATTATTTTCTCATACCACTACTCCCCCTTTGGCATCAATGACAAAGGTTGTCAAGGTGTCAATAGAGTATGGTTTCATGTCTCAACCTTGTAACTGGGTGGTTACAATTTGAAAAATATTTGCCAAAACTAAATTTATGCTTTCCATAAATTTCTTACTGTCTTTCAATGCTACCTCTGTTCTTTGAACTATACTAGTGAGTTGTTGCATATGCTCTGTCGGTGTTTTCTGTCCTTGTATTAATTCCTCAGATATTTCTTTCCTCAAGGATGCTAGATAGTCCAGTCTTGGACTTAATCTTAGTCTTAGATTCTTAGCCTTGCTTATTATTGTCTCCTTTTCTCTTTCTAGCTTAAGTAATTCTTCTTCTAAACCTATTACCTTTTGCTCAAAAAATTGGTAATGTATCAGGTGAGTTAACAAAATTGTCAGCAAGTTTATTGATTTCATCCTATACCTTGCTCATTTTCTTATCTATGTCAACTATCAAAAAGTTTGTCTTACACATGTCTCTGTATAGAGTTTTAAATTCCTTTAGTGAGCTGCAAAGTTCTGGTAGAAGTGTGTCAAATTCCCTATTACACTTCTTTATTTGATTTTCAAAGAGTTTCTATTTTTCATTTTCTAATTTCTCTTTGAATGCATCTTCCTTTATTTGGTCAACCATTACTATGTTGTCAGTAATGTACTTTGACAAGGTGTCAAGTTGTCTTAAAGAATCCTTATTATCTATGTTACAGTTTGGAGCTATCATCTTCAAAACTAGGATTGTGTCATCTATAGCTTTATAAGCTTGTGAACTACAATCAGTTATTTTCTTTAAAGAATCCAAAAGAACTTCAATTACATTTGTTGATTTGTAACCTGCTGAGGAGGAACCAATACTTAGAATTCCACCAATGGAGGAAGTAACCATGCTTTTAGTGACCTCTGGTAGGCCAGTCTGTGTTTCCATTTCCCTAAGCAAGGGTTTTTGTTTCTCTCCTGTTGTTGGTGGCTCTATTTCTTTATGAACCTGTTCCTATTTCAGAGCCTATTTCTCTACTTGACTCTTTATTTGTTGACCTATTTCAATCTCTGTCCAAGTTTTTGTCTGTTGTCCTATGCTATCATCTGCTGGTTTCTCTGTGTCATCAGTTCTGTCAATTACTGGTGGCTCACTAGCCATGTCAGTCTTATCGGTTGAGTCCTTGTCTACTACAATGTTGACTGTTTGAGTATCAACATTAACTATGTATAGTACCTCAGGATTAGGATTTGTATCCTTTATACCCATACTTTCTTTTGCAAGTTTATCTTTAGTTGTTTGTACTGGTGGAGTGATCAGAGGTGGTGGGGATAAGTTATCTTTTATTTTTAAACTTGGAGGACCACCAACCTTGCCTTTACCTTTATCTTTGTCCTTTTGATAGACTTTGATAGGCTTGGGGTTCCTGTACTCCTCCTACTTTTCCTTCTCCACAAGGAACATATCCCATGCATTTTTTATTTCTTTTGTTACCTCTTTTACTCTTCCTACCATTAGTGCAATATGCTGGTGTGCAATGGAGAATACTGATCGGTTGGCTTCTGCAATTAAGTCATCTATCTCCTTTGGTGAGTTTACTGGGTAAACAACAAGTAATTTTTCAATTTTTATATTTTTATCAAGCTCTACAGCAGCTTGTCTCCTTTCTTCCAGTCTCTTACATAGTTCACTTGGTATTTCATCTACAACTTCCATTAAGAACTTCTTATACATATCCAAGTGTAAAATAACACTATTTTCAACTTACTCTTTCTCATCAACTGATAGTGAGTCATATAGTCTATTGATGTTTTTGAGTTTTCCCTCTTCAGTGATCTCATCTAACAGTCTATCAATCGGAGCAATATTTTGTTGAGTCCTTTTCTTTTTAGGTGTTAGCTTTTTCTTTGGGGTTGTCTTCTTTACCAGTGACCTCACAGCCTGTTGTTTTTGTCTAGTTCTTCTAGGCGAAGGTGTGGATGTCGGTGAAGGATCCCTTTTCCTTACAACTCTTTTGAATGTTGCTAGCATGTCATTCTCAAAAGAAGTTGCTACCGGTGATAGATGAGTTTCAGGTTGTAAAGTCTCTAACTCATCCTCAATGATGCCGGTTTGTTTCAGTACATCTTCCTTGATGGATTTTGCCTGCCGAGTACCTTTCCTCACAATTGCTTCAACTTTCTTCACCCTCTTCTTGGATTGAATTTGGCTTTCAATCATCTTTGCACTACCAAATACCTCTTCCTTGGGTTCCTTAGGTGCTTCCAGAAGGGCTTTTGCATAAGTCTCAATGATATGATCATCAGTTTCATAGCCCATTTCAGTTACCCAAATTGTTCTAGGGATCACTGCTTCCATCCAGACCTCATCCTTTTTAATCACAGAACATATATCATCTTTATACTTGTCAACAATTTTCTGTGACAGTCTAATTCTCTTGTTCATTTTGGCCTTAAGTTCTTGAAAATAATCATGGATATTCTTTTCTTTGTTCTCACCCATGTCGTTGAATAGGTCTGATAACTGTTTCCCTACCGGTATGTCAAATCCAAGGCTTTTGTTTGCTATACTGGGAACCTGTTTGGTTATGTGTAGCATCAGGCATACAAGTAAATTACCAAATCTAAAAGTTCCTTTCTTATCCTTCTTTATTTTTCCTAGATTATCAATTAACTCATCCTTTAGCCATTCACATACATCAATTTTTACATTGTCCTTAACCATGTCATAAGCACTCTTAATGCATAAACTTGAAACTGAGTTAAGTCAGTTTGCATGAGTTGCTTTGTAACCAAGAATCATGCTAATGAATCTCACATTTATATCAGTTACATCATTAACCCTCAATGATCTCTTGTCAGATGTTGCACCAGTTAGTTTTGTTACTAGGTCATTTGAGACTTTCTTTGTTTTGTCTGGTCTGTTACTAGTGGAAGGTAACCTTGTTATAGCTTTCACAGCTTCCTTTGTGATTTTATGGACCAAATCTAGCCAAAAGAAGGCACCATGTACCCTGCTCAATACTATCCTAATAACTTCTCGAGGAAAGTTCAGAATGCTAAGGATCTCAATGAATCCTAGGGTTTCAACAATTTTATGTTCAGGCTTCACATTTTTGGAATCATCACATATAACAGTTTTGAACACATTTTTGACTTCTTCATCTCCTATTTCTTCTATGTGGTAATGGATGTATATTCTGGGTCTTGTACAAAAACAACTCCTTTGGGAATTTGGGAGAATGCACCAATATTGTCATCCTTTTTAGCTACTTTGGGAACTAGCTGGAATACGGGCCTAGGGTGATTGATAACCTCGACTCTAGTAGGGTTAGCTATAAATTCAGGTGCAGAGGAGGATTCCATGATAATAAATACCTTTTTCTGCCTTTGGAAGGATGAATGCTGAAATCCTTTGCTTCTTTGCTTAGCTCTAGAGATTTCACGCTCTTTGAGTGTTTGAATTCACAGTGAAGTGAAATGGAGCCAAAACCATTGATTTTTAATGCCAATTTCACCAACTACCAAAATTAATGCATGCCGGTTAAGTAATCACTTAACTTCTTTTGTTGGTACCATCAACTGAGAGAATAATAATAGCATATGTCTTATTTTATTGCCAAACCCTCAAGGAAACTTTCTTCAATTTGATGAAGAACTTCCTGCTGGTGGAGCACTACTCTATCCTGCCAGTGGAGTACTACTTTGTCCTGCTGATGGAGTGTTTATTGGTTCTACCGGTGGAGGAGTATTCCTAACATTATTTAGGCCTGATTTTCTAATCCATTGTTTTGAGAATTCTTGCTTAACCTCTTCAACTTTTTCTTTTCCTTTCAAACTAGAACTTTTGTTGTCTGCCGGTGATCCTTTACTTCTGCAGAATTTCACAATATGCCCAATCTTGTTGCATGCATAGCAAGTCACATTATTCTTCTGAATAGCTTTCCCATAACCTATTCCAGTTTGTGTTCTACATTGATTAGATAGGTGTCCAAATCTTCCACAAACATAACATCTAACATTCATTCTGCAATTTTTAGAGTTATGACCAACTTTTTTGCATTTTGAACATTGACCGATGGGTGTGTTGGTGTTCTGATAACTTCTAGATCTACATTGGTTTGCTTTATGACCATATGTATTGAAGTTAAAGCATTTTCCATTGAACTTATAAGTAGAAGGTTGTCTTACTGGTTTACTGTGATCCTGTGTGTTTGTAGTACCGGAGCTTTCTCCAACTTCAAAGCCAATTCCACAAGTGCCACCTTTAGGTTTCTGTTTCTTCAGTAAGTCACCAAGTTCATCTGAGCTTTTCTTGAATTTTTCTTTGTGCTGATTTGCAATATCCAGTTCTCTTTCTAAGATCTCTTTCTGTCTCATCAGTTCATTGGAGTCATTCTATGTATGCATTAGATCTGTCTTCAATAAGTCATTTTCATAGCTAAGTCTTATGTTCTCATTTGCTGTATCACTTAATCTTTTAGTTAACTCTTCTTCATTCTTCTTTCTATCTTAAATTTCTTTACAAAATCTCATAGTCATATCTTGCATCTCATTCTTCATTGTCATGTTCTCTTGTTTCAGCATGCTTATCTGATCATTAAGTGATTCTTTTTCATCATTCTCATTTTGCATCTTTTCACATAGTTCTCTTCTCTTGTTTCTTGCAATGGTAAAAATTTCTTGAAGTGCCTAGATAATATCTCGAGCTTCCTTTAGATCATCTTCAAGTTTGATGTTTTTCAATTTTTCAGTATCATAGTTTGAGAGAGCTGCTTCTAGTTGCTTCATCAGATTTTCCATCTCTACCAGTGTCAAGATCTTCCTTAAGACGTTAGGCTTTTGGAAATAGAGGACCAGGCTCTGATACCAATTGTCAGGATTCCCACAGATACTAGGAGGGGGGGGGTGAATCAGTAGCTAATCGGTAATTAGATTTTCTTAACTTAAAACATGTAGAGCATATTAAAACTATGTACCAGTAAGCAAAAACTAATGTAATAAATAGAGATATAAACAACCACATGAAAGACACACCATAACACAATGTTTTAATGAGGAAACCCGGTGTGGGAAAAACCTCAGTGGGATTTGTGACCCACAATATTCACTTATTGGCCAATAAGAGAATATTACTACTACAATAGGGGCCTGCACATGGAGGAAGGCCAAGTGTCTAGAGTACACTGCTCAAAATAGAAGTCTCACTGACTTACAAAATGGATTGTATAAATCCAGTGTCTTGTACTGCTTCAGAATAGCATCTATAATGCCAGATTCAGTACCGGTTTCTACTCTGCTTCTTACATAAACCTTTAACCTATAATTCACATAATAGGTCTGCCTGATTACATTCCATATCTCACTTATATCTCCTTCTAAATGTTCTATAATGATCTCTCTTTATATAGGAGCCATTTTACATCATGCCAAGTCAGCTTACAATGATTTTATAATAATAAATAAAATATGTTACAACAAAAATCCTGTCAGCTTCCTATGCCGGTATGCTTCCTTTTACTGCCGGTGCCGATGGTCTGAGTGCTAGTGTAGAGTCTGATCTTGCTGGTGTCAGTGAATTGCCTTGCCGGTGTCATAGGATTGTAAGGTTGCCATCAATGACAAAACCTTCAATCACCTACAATGTCTCATTAGAGTTTTCATATGCCAACAGATCCCTTTTACAATAAACCATCCTCATCATAGATACAAGTTTATGACATACCAATCTTTGGTCAGCCCCTATCTCCCACCATGTCTTGGGAAAGACAAGAAAGAGAAGCTAATAAATGAAACACTCACGACGACTTCAGTAATCATGCCACTAATAGTGATTCATCAACTAAATCTAAGCTTTCTAAACCTCCTAAGGATGAAGTACATAGATGTTAGAATAATAAAGAATTCCAGATCATGGCTAGGGAAAAAGAAGACTATTTCCTAGAATTAGCAAAACAAGGTGCCAAACTACCTATTGGCTATAATGTGGAGGCCCTCGTTGCTAAAGAGGAAGAGACACCATGGGGAAAAGTGAACAAGGAAATGCAAGCATTACAAATTGCAGTCACAAAAATAGAAAACAAAGACAAAGCACCAAAACAATATTCTCTGGACACAATATGCCCATTCCCATCTGACAAAAATCTTTACATGTCTCCATTTCCTTCATGAGTTGAGATACCAAAATTTGACAAGTATGATGGTACCTCAAATCCTCAAGATCATGTCATAGAGTTTTGTGTCGCTTGTATGGAGTTTATGCATGATCAAACATACCTCATGCACCTTTTCCCAAGGAGTTTAGGGGGTCAAGCAATGGAATGGTTCGCATGCCTACCCGAAGGGATAAAAACATTTGAAGAACTAATCCAACTATTTTTACAACAATACTCATACAACATTCATCACCCAGTCACTATGATAGAGCTTTGCAATACCAGACAAAGATAGGAGAACCCTTTCTCACTTTCGTCCAACGATGGAGAAAGATCTTCTCTAGATATTCATGGACTATCCCAGATCTTGAGAAAATGGATATCTTTGTCAACAACTTAGTCCCTGAATTGAAGTATAGTGTCTAGATGCAAGTACACCCTTCATTCAACAAAATGGTAGATAACACCCTCAGAATGGAAGATGTGCTTATCAAAAAGGGAGATATATCACTTTGGAAAGAAACATCACAAGGTTCTAGCTCTAAAGAAAAGACTAAATACTGGAAATATGGCAAAGATAGCAACAAGAACATCGTTAATGATGGAGTGGTAGATACTGTCCAAGCAAAAACAAAGTCCACAATATTTATCTTGGTCAGTGGCACACAAGCACTCAAGGCAGCTGAAAATACAACGAAAAACCCTCCAAAGAAAACAAGAGAATGGTGTAAAGACAAACCTTGGGTCTCAAAGCCTAAGCATGAATTTACTCCTCTAGATGAATCATATGAGTGAGATTTTAAAAATTTATTGGCAAATAATCTGATAATATTATCAGACAATTCCAGACCATATGACCCAAAAATTAGACCCAGATGGTGGAGAGAAAATGAGTACTACGACTATCATCAGAACAAGGGACATAACATTAACAACTACATGAAATTCCGGCATGAAATCCAAGATCTCACCGGAAATCCAAGATCTCATTGACGCAGGAAAGATCATTGTTGGAAGTCACACAACTAGTGCTGATCATAAGGCTTTTAAAGATGCCTTACCCAATTATGAACAAGGGGAATCCTCAAAATCCAAGGGAGGAGCTAGAGTCAATTATACCTACACTAATCACGATAATGTGATCAACATGATTGAATCTGTGCAACCTAAATATTGCAACATGATCATCATCCAAGATCACCAAAGTCAAGCACAAAATGCTAATGCTGTAACTCATGCTCAAAGGAAGATTTCTCTCCCAGGAGCTAGTTCCTCCACTTCTGATCAAACAACATCAAAATTGCCAAATAAATAAACAGACACAATCATGCCCAAATCAAGGCAACTAGTTTCATTGTCTTCTCCTAGTTATAGTATTGTTGAATAATTGAAGAGAACCAATTCTCAAATCTCCATTCTAGAACTGCTTAAGATCTCTTCTACTCATAAAGAGGTACTAGACAAGGCCCTACTTACCACCAGTGTTCCTAAAGATTTAGACATAGATTGGTTTCAATCTATGGTATGTCACCTAACCTCCCCTCATTACCTCACGTTCTCTGAAGAAGATGATAACTCACTGAGTCATCCACATAACTAGCCATTACACATTGAAGCCATGATCCATAAACACTGTGTTAAACATGTTTTGATAGATGGAGGCACTAGGTTGAATATTTGTACTTATAGTCTATTAACACAGCTGAGATTCTCTGAAAATGTTATTGATCCAACAAAGAAGATAACAATCAAGGCTTATGATGAAGAAGAAAGAACTTCTAAGGGAATGGTATCATTACCAATCAGAGGACTTGTGGAGAGAGATATCATTTTTCAAGTCTTGGACCTTCATCTTTCATATAACATCTTACTGGGTAGGCCATGGATTCATGAAATGAAAGCAGTACCATCTACGTACCATCAATGCCTGAAGTTTTCTTATAATGGAGTAGAAGTCAGTATTCCTGTCGATACAAGCTATACCTGCAATACATTAATGCAGGGTGTTGATGCTTTTGTTCCTAATAATAAAATAGCTTCTATAGTTGAAAGTTCAGAATCAATGCTAAAAGATTTGGAAAAGAAACTAAAAATCACAAACATTGGCATGGATGGCTACAAGATAGAACCTATACTCTCACTAATGTCACTTCCTCCATCACCAAGACAGTTGGGAAAACTGTTAGAGGGTATGAAGCCACAAATTTCAACCCCAAAGGTCATTTATGATGGCACCTTTATATAGTCCTCTACTTCTCTTGCAGGTGAAATTGAAGGGGATGGTGTCCTTAAATCACTTTTCAAAGAAGATAGTGCAGATAAAGAAGTATGACATTGTGTGATTTATCTGACACAATATGGTCCAGGCTATAAGATGCTTTGACGCATGGGATATTCAGGTGCTGGTCCTCTAGGCAAGTGTCAAGAAGGTATTGTTGAACCCATTCAGCTACAAACTAAGTCTATCAATGATAAAGCTGGATTGGGATATGATCCAAGCAAGCAATCAACTCAGAAGCACACACCTCACCATCAACATAAGTGGAAGAAAAAGGTATTACCTTTAACAATACAAGAGATTAGTACTCACCAAACTCAGGAAGAGTGTGACGCTGAACAACAAGAATTGCCTACCCAGAAAAAGGAAACAGATGGAAATCAAGTTCTTGTCCTATCAGCTATCATACCATAGGAAGTAGAAGTCCTAGAGGATATGAGAGATGAGGTATACAAGATTAGAGAATTGTTTGCACCACTAAACATCCCAGTCACATATACCAACATACAATAAGTAGATGACTCAGAAACTGATTCAAATGAGTATGAACGGGGTCTAGATCACATCTTAGATACATCTACTACAAAAATGCTTGAAGAATCCAGGGATACTACAGATAACATACAAGAGATAATATGCCTAAGAATGCAAATGGAAATAGAAGAAATCAGATTAAAAAGACAACAAGACTATGAATGATAGCCGAAGAAAGAAAAGACACAAACAAGTCCTTCACCTACCAATTCTCCTAATGAGATAGGACAAATCAAGTACAGAATCACACAAGAAGAACTAGAAGCTACAACAAATGAACCAGTTATCAGTCCAGAAGAAGCTGAATGGAAAAGCAATAGGGATTAACAAAACCATCAAAATCATGTCCACAAGTGTGTCAAATGCAAGCAATCAATGAACCAAATCACAAAGGAACGTGCAACATCAAGGATGTGGGTGTTAATACTATATATACCTTCAATAAACCACTTGAAGATGAGTCAGCAACTCCATCCTATGACTCTGATGACTCAGACAGGAGCTCTATCTATGACAACAACTATTCAACAATGCATTATGACTACTCTATCATGAATGATGAGATCCTATCTACTGTTATACCATGGTATGTAGTCCAGTCTAAAGTAGGTAACGACGCTAGAAGTAGGTCAGTTGAGTTAGGTCCAATAAATACTAACATGAATGATGATAATCATGTCGTAACTCTTCCTGGTCTCGAGGTACATACGCAATGTAGTATTCTAGAACTCGACTGGTTGGTCCGAAACAATGATGATAGTACTGTGAACTCCCTTGAGCCTGTTCCAACCTTATCCTTAATACATCCAGAACTGATTGATAATACTCTTTATAACCAACCCTTGAATGTGCCTACTTTTGCCAATGACTATACACTAACCTACTATCTCAATGTAGTTGAACCCATGTCCTCTTCCACCAGCGAACATAATGAAAACATGACTAAAGCAGATATCAAGTATCTTAGTTGCAAAAACAAGAAAAATAAGAATAAAAGATCTAATGGTGAAAACCACATTGTGGTGGTGTTAGACTCTAAAAAAGAGAAAATAAAGGACGTACCTAAAGGTGAAAACCTCTCTGAGGTGCCTGAAGGTGAGATATTTGATATACTACCAAGCCACTTTTAGGAGAGATCTTCCATATTGATTGAGACAACTCAGCCAGTGAACATTGGGAGTCAAGAGATACCACATATCATTCATTTAGCTCAATCACTGTCAGCAGAAGAGTTAAAAGATTTCAGCAATCTATTTTTAGAAAAGAAGTTCAACTTTGCAAGGGCATACTCAGATATGCCAGGACTAGATCCTGATCTCATCATGCATCATCTCTCTATTATGCCAGGAGTTAAACCATTCAAACAAAAACTCTAAAAGATGCATCCTCATGTGGCACTACTAGTCAAAGATGAACTAGAGAAATTGCTAAAAGCTAGATTTATCAGAGCTATAGACTACACAGAATGGATATCAAATATAGTACCTGTATCAAAAGTGGATAAATCTATTAGAGTTTGCATAGACTTCAGGGATCTCAACAAGGCATGTCCAAAAGATGATTTTCCATTGCCCAATATTGACATGATAGTAGATATGACTGCTGGCTATGAGATGTATTTGTTAATGGATGGATTCTCTGGTTACAATCAAATTAAGATAGCACTTGAAGATCAAGAGAAGACAACTTTCACATGTGCATGGGGAACCTGCTGCTGGAATGTTATGCCGTTTGGTCTAAAGAACGCAGGAGCAACTTATCAAAGAGCAGTAACACTATCTTCCATGATATGATGCATAAAAACATGGAAGATTATGTTGATGACACCTTGGTAAAAGCTATGAAGAGATCTACACACATTTGAAAGAGCTAGGCCTCATATTAGATCGAATGGAAAGATTCAAGCTCCACTTAAATCCAAAGAAATGTGCATTTGGGGTGACATCAAGAAAATTGCTTGGGTACATAATATCCAGAAAAAGAATTGAGGTTGACCCTGAAAAGGTCCAAGCTATAATGGAAATGCCTTCAACAAAGAATATCAGTCAGATGAGAAGTCTACAAGGCCATCTTCAGTCCATAAGGCGTTTTATATCTCAACTAGCTGACAAAGCTCAATCCTTCATGAAGGTATTAAGGAAAGGGATTCAATATAACTGGGATAAATATTGTGAACTACATTTACAATGAATCAAAGAATATCTTTCTAATCCACCCATATTAATGCCACCAATTCAAGGTAAGCCACTAATCCTATGCATATTAGCTATAGATACTTCACTGGGGGCACTTTTGGCACAACAGGATGACAATAAAAAGGAATGAGCTATTTATTACATTAGTAGAACATTGGTGTCATATGAAATGAATTACACTATAATAGAGAAAGCATTCTTAGCATTGGTCTTTTCATCACAAAAATTAAGGCACTATATGTTGGTACACTCTATTAAGATGGTAGCCAAGATTGATCCACTTAAGTATCTTCTCAGTAAAACAACGCTTATAGGAAGACTGGCCAAATGGGTCATGGTCCTTACAGAATTTGACATTGAATATGTGGAACATAAAGCCATCAAAGGATAGGTTATTGCAAACCAACTTGCTGAAGCTCCACTTGAAAACAATCAACCTCTGCATATAGAATTCCTAGATGAATCAATCATGCACCTTACTAAACAATCATAGAAGATGTTCTTTGATGGGTCTTTTACTTAACACAACTGTGGTTCTAGGATACTTTTTATTACTCCCCAAAAATACTAAATTCCAAAAGCTTACAAGATTCTCTTTCCTTGCACAAACAACATTACAGAATATGAAGCTTTGGTAAACGAGATCAAGTTGGCCATCGAGTGGAAGATTATTGAATTACACATCTATGGAGATTCTCAACTCATTATTAACCAAATCAATGATCTATATCAGACAAGAGATGATAAATTGATTCCTTACAAGAGAGTGGTGGATGATCTCAAGAAATATTTTACCTTCATATCATTTTAGCAGATCCCTAGAATAGCAAATAGAGCAGTAGATGCAATGGCCACTTTGGTAGCTATACCACAGCTATAGGAGTCTAATTTTTGCTTTGAATTCTTGGTGGAAGAGTTACATTACCCTGCCTATGATTCTCCCAAGTCTTAGGTAGTCTGTTCTATTATTGGACATGACTCATCTCATTATAGCTATATTTACTCTTACTTGCGTGACCAAGTTGTCCCTGCCAATCTTTCCCGAAATGAAAAATGAAATCTAATCTGAAACACGTTATAGTATCATTGCTAATGACCTATTTAGGCAAGGTTTAGATAATACTTTGCTTAGATGTATAAACACTGAGGAGTCCTAACATGCATTATCTGAGGTTCATGAAGGTGTTTGTGGATCCCATTCGAATGGTCTGACTTTAGCATGAAAACTACTAAGGGCTGGCTACTACTAGCCAAACATGGAGAAGGAAGCCATAAAATTTGTTAAAAGCTGTGAAAAGTGTCAGTTACATGGGCACCTTATCCATGCTCCTGCAGGGGATCTTATACCATTTGTAATACACTGGCCCTTCCAATAGTGGGCGTTTGGTCTGATAGGCCAAATATATCCTACATCCTCTAATGGACATAAATTTATTATCACTACCACTGAGTACTTCACTAAGTGGGTAGAAGTGGTTCCGCTCATCAAGGCAACAGGAAAACAAGTTGCTCTCTTTATTCTTAATTATATTATCTGCAGGTATGGTATACCTTCGTCCATTATAACTGACAATGGAGGATAGTTTAAGAACAAAGATCTGGAAGAACTCTATGAGAAATTTAAAATCAAGCAACACTAGTCCTCAGTATGTTACCCTCAAGGTAATGGACAAGCAGAGGCATCTAACAAAAACCTACCGACTATCTTGCACAAAACAGTGAACAAATCTGGGAAGGATTGGCATCTGTAGCTCAATCTTCCATTATGGGCTTATAGAATAAGTATTAGAACACCTACTGGGGCTACACCTTTCTCTTTAGTGTATGGGTCCAAAGCAGTATTACCTATTGAGGTGGAAATACCATCTCTAAGAGTTTCTTTGCAAGGTCTTATTACTGATGAAGACTATAGAATATCTAGGTTGCTAGAGCTCGAGTTGCTGGATGAGCGTCGACAAGTGGCGTTTGATCATCTCAGAGTATATCAAAAGCGCATGTCCAGAGGATATAACAAGAAAGTTCAACACCGATAATTTCAGGGTGGTGACTTAGTTCTAAGGGAGAGTCCTAAAAAATCAACAGTTTCAAGATAAAAAAGGGAAGTTTGAACCCAACTAGCTGGGTCCCTATATCGTTACTCCAGCTTTTGGCTCTGGTGCTTATCAAATTTCAACATTGGAAGGAGAATATCTCCGCAAACCAATTAACACCATCCATATGAAGAAATTATTCACCTAAATATTCTCTCCTCTAGTAGCTTTTACAGTGGAAAAAGTCCTGAAAAAAATCCTAAAAATCAGAAAAAGTCCTGAAAAAAATCCTAAAAATTAGAAAAAGTCCTGAAAAAATCCTAAAAATCAGAAAAAGTCCTGAAGAAATTCAAAAAAAAATAAAGAGAAAAACAGAAAAGAAAAAAAAGGAAAAAGAGAGAAAATGCCCTGGTGAAAACTTGGTAAACAGGCACCTCGGTAAAAAAAAAAAAAAGAATCTCTGCCAAGCAGGTGAAAACCTAGTAAATAGGTGCCTCTTGTACTCAAGCACTTCATCTATCAACACAACATTGACATTCCCACTTTCATGCATCTTTGCTTTCGCTTGTACATATTTCAATCACTTTTATGACGTCCTAGTTCGTTGGAACCCTCATGGCTTGAAACCGATCATTGTTATAGTCTTAGGTTAATTAGCAAGAGCACATTACATGTCCTAAGTAGTGTCAACCAAGTCAATCTTACGTCAATGAAACCTGGTCGTCCACTCCAAGTCATTTGCTTGTCTCCTGACTACTGAAGAGTTTAATCACTGAGTTAACAAGCAAAATGACATAATGGAAAACAATCCCTAAACAGTTTGAGCTATGCATGAAATTTTATTTGTATGCTATCTTTTATATTGGTTTTCGATTATTATCCCTCTGAGTAACTCGAGGAAGTCTATTATGACTAAGAGGAGCAAGGATTGGGGGCATAATATTTTCTTGTTTGCGGCTTGTAGGAATGATTCCAATGATCTGGAAACATCTAAATTAGCTGGGTGTCTATGATAAGAGCCTTCACATCAAGGTGTAATCGCCTCGCATACCTCGACTCTGCTTATTTGAATGCTACAAGGAGGTCCATATCATTTCTTTGTCTATTTTGGGGGAATTTCTTTTTTGTGCAATCTGGGTTCCTGTGAAATCTGTCCAAGGATATCAACAAAAAAAGGGTCATTGCAGACAAGATCATTACTATTGCACATACAAAGAAAGGAACTCTAATCTGCCTGCTATAATTGTAAAATGCTCAATGACAACAATTAAGCTATTCAAAGTCCAGTGACTAGGTTTAGGGTTGCATCTCATTTTGCATATCATTCTTGCATTTCTTTCCGCATCTCATGCATTTCGAATGATTTTGGTATAGTAATAATGCTTCCTCTTTGCCTTTTGAATGAGAGTTGGAGCGTCATCATTTCTTTGCTAAGTGGTCTCTTTTCATCATTTCTCTGATCGAGTACTTGTGTGTTGAGATGTTTAGCTGCATACATCAACATTTCATATAGATTCATACATGCATTATTTACTCATTTGCATTCATCTTATTGCATAGAAAATAAAAAAAATTGCATTCATTACTCATTTGCATTATCATTTATTTGCATATGAAAAGAAACAAAAATAGACATCCATGATCATTTGCATTCATACATTCATCTACACTGAAAATAAATTCATACATATATAATAAAGCATATAGAACAACATCTCATAATCAATCAACACAAGTACGATGAAATCAAATCACAAGCTTGTAAATTGGCTGTCCTGAGTCCATTTTCGAGATCGAAATCGCAATCTGATGTCAACTCTCTCATCAAAATTTCACAAAATTTGGACCACTTAGCGCTTGTCATCAAAAGATCATTCTCTCTTCAATTTGTGCTCACTTTCTCATCAATCAACACTGAATCTCAATTTCATTTCTTCTACAAATCAACTTTGCGCTCAGTTTTCTCATCAACACAAAATTTTCAAAAATTCCTCTGAATCAATTTGTACTCAAATCATTATCATCACTCAAAACTGCCTATCATCATGTACCCTTTCTATCTTTTGATTTCACTCCCGAGGGGGCATACTCGTGACCTTATGACCTTACATCTTCAAATGTCAAGAAATTTTTCAAATCTTCAAGGAAAGTTGAGCAAAACATCTTTTTCAACTAAAGAAAATCAATCAAATCCTCATCGCTAGGGGCATCTCAATTTCATCGCTTTATATCAAGTTGAGATCTCTCGATCATCTGAATCAAATCAATCTCTAGGGGCATATCAGTTTCATCACTTCATATCAAGCTGATATTGTCTTCATCTAAATCAATCTCTTAACATTAATCAGTTTCATCGCTTTTCATCAAGCTGATTATTCGTTTAAACTCAATCAAGGGTTTAAAGAGTATCTTTGATTACACTCAATCTAAGAAGGTGTTCGGTATTTGTCACTTTGGATCAAGCTAAACAGTTTATCTTCATCGTGTCTTGACCAATCAAGTTCAAGATCAATTTTTATCATCACTCACTATGTCTATATCAATCAAGTTCTAGATCAGTAAGATCCTCTTGTTGATCAATCAAGTTCAAGTTCAGTATCTTTTGTTTTCTATTGTTCCTAGTTCAATCAAGTTTGGGAATGGTATCGCTTTAATCAGACTTCATTCAACTTTGTCGCTTCGAATCAAGCTAAACACCTTGCTTGATCATCTAGTTCATGATCAGTAAAGTTTAGAATTGGTATCTCCTAGACATCAACTATTCTTTGAACCAACATGCTGCTTGCACATTAATTCAAAGAGGGGCAAATGTAATACCCTAAAAATGGCCATCTAAACCATGAACCCATAATCTCGACAACATCACCAAGGTCCTAACCAAGGGCAATTAAATCAATCTTGAGCACACAATTAATTCTTTAATCATCAAATGTCATAGGGCAAAATCAATCACTCAATATTAATTAAATATTTATTTAATTAATAAATCATTCTAAGTAAATCATTTAAAACAATTATCTTATTTATTTTAATTGAATATCCTTGCATATTTAATTAAATAAATCAATTTTCCATTAAATCATCAAAAAGAGGAATTAATTTAAATTAAATAAATCAATTGAGCACAAATCTTCAAAAATGGAAATAAATCAAAAAAGGAATTGATTGACCAAAAAGGAATTAATTAAGAAAAGAAATCAATCGGAAATAATCTTGAAAAACAAATTAAAAATTGATGGATAATCTAAAAGAAAGCAATTAAAACAATTAAATCTTAAAATTGAATGAAATAGAGAATAAATCAGTTTTATTCTGATTTATTCTTAATTTTAGTTCAACTTCCTTTAAGACTGAGAAAAGCATCCAATCACATCAATTCACCTGGATTGTGCTTCCTCTTCGAAAATCTTGACCGCTCATCATCATTTGATCTTAGCCATTGGTTTCTTTCTGAATTTTCTATAAATTCAAGCTCATCTCTCATTCAAAAGGATCTTGGAGAATATATTGTTATTATACTATTTTTTCTCTAGGTTCATTGATCTATTGCATATTAATTATTTCATATTGATTAAATCATTTAGCTTAATATTGCTCGAATCTTGTTAGATCAATATTGCATCCATCTAGCTAACATCATGCTCATATAGATTAAATCCTTCATCTTGGTGTAGTCTAGTCACTGGTATTGCTAAATAATCTGAGAGCAATGTTATACTCGCATCTTTTAGAAGGAAATGGGTCGATTTGTTATGGTTTTATTATTCATTGATTATACTTGTCTAACCATGCATGTAATGACTTAATTGAAGTGTTGTGTATTACAGATTCTTATTCCACTTTTCACATACACATCTACCTCCCCTCTCTTTTATGATGTCCAAATATTCCACTTGCAGTCTTAATGAAAATGTTGTGTTTACCACACAGTTGGTCACCAACATAGACATCTTGTTGAGTGTGTAGTAACTATGATCACTAGCTACTGACTGTCCGTTTACCACCAAAAACACCAGTGTCATCCCGCATCGACTTCACTTTCCTCGGCCGTCGTTTTCTTTTCTTGGAAGCATCTTCACCATCACAATTTACCGCCAATAACACCTGCACCATCTTGTACCTTCTTCACTTTTTCATTTTCTTTTCTCAACAATGTCTTTGTCATCACAAATATCAATGCTAGAACCATCACAAATGTCTATGCGGGGCCCACAACACTCAACCTATGTATGGCCCGATGCCCATGATCAATACGACGTGCTATTTTATATGGAAAATAGCCACTTCCTTTTTGATACACCATTCTACTATAGTAAAAAATGCTAAAACATATTTATAAAACTAAAGATCCATCAACTGTATGTTTTTGTTAGAGAGATCTAAAACCAAGAGTAAACTTAGAGGGGGGGTGGGGAATCAATTTACTATAAAAAATCAGAACTATTGCATATAAAAGACCTTTAAACTGGAGCACAAAGAAACTAACACAATGAAAGATAGAACTTGAAGGAACAATACACACAACACCAATTTTTTTGATATGGAAAACCCGATAAAGGGAAAAACCACGATGGGAAACCCTACCCATAATCAGATAATACTTTTGTATCAGTATGCATAATAATTACAATGGGGATTGAACTTGCAATCAGGATAACCACCTAGAGATCACTCCTCATCACAAAAGAAGTCTCACTAACTTACAAAAGCATCAAACTATAATCTAGAAATAATGAACTGTGAAAGTAGCATCTACTAATGCTTGATACAATTCCAGTTAAGCACATATGTCTGTTTTGCAATACAAAACCTTCTCAAACCTTCACTGAATTATATAGCCTTATTCAAACATAAACCACTCTCTGATAATGCATATATAACCATCGACACCAAGATTATAGGAATAAGTCACCTATAAATACAGATCATCAACCTTATTGACAAGGTCGGCTAAACCCTAAACCCATAAACCCATACTTACAAAAATTACATAACATAGTATCACCAAATCAAAATTATGATTTACATTACATAGCATGGACCTAATTCAAATATCCAAATAATTAAATTTGTCAAAAATTTTGCTAAGACCAAAATCCAACATGCTTCACCAACCAGTAGTAACCCTCAATGAAATAATAAAAAGTTTAATTAGATCCAAATAGGACCATCATAACACCATGCTAGCTGATCCAAAGTTACAAAAACACTTAGGACACGATTAAGAAACACCTTCAACATGATAGAAACTGATTCTATAAGCTGGACCAAAATCATCTAACCAGAAAATCAAATATCACTTACTGGTAAAGCTAACTGATACTAAGAAATACCAACCGGGAACAAAAGTGATAGCAACCTGAGCACCAAATCATGAACCAAAAGAATATATCAATCATATAATCATCCAGAATAAGCATCCAAAACTGATTCTAAATATCTCATCATACTAGATCAGAATCATAGCCAAACCAAGATGATCACCAAGACTAATCGGGATAGGTCCAACTAGAATAGCCTCCAATCGGGATACAGTGCTGACATCAAGACATCACTAAACCAAATCCAGCATATGCCAACAATCTTCCCCTTTGGCATTAATGAAAACACTGAATGTGAAAACATTGAAGTGCCAAGGAATGCCAACAATCTCCAAAAGCTGATCTTAGATATATAACTCCCCCTTAGATTAATTGAATACCTGTTGTCACCGAGGATTGCGCCCGTGATGCTAAGTTAAAAAACAAGCAATCCTATGAAACATGGAAACACCTTCGAGCCTGTGGGTTTCTCAAAGTGAAGGTGAATCTTTGGAGATTAGGTCGGCTTCCTGTTTGGTGAATCTCTTATAAATACTTTTGATAAGAAAAGGGATAGAAAGGGATAGAAAGGGATAGAAAGCTTGCATGTAATGAAAATATATTCTAATGAAGGTGATGCACCAAATATCTTATCTAAGATCTACAACCTACTTAACTCACAAAACCTTCAACAAATAACTTTGATTGCTTCACAACTCAACTGAACATGTAGATGCATAAACATTTCCTAGAAAGGGATGAATTTAATGCACACGCGAAGGAAAAAAAGTTTTTACAACTTCAAGCAATTAAAATCAACTAACACAAACTAGAACCTGCAACTAACATGTATCTCCTTGCACTACAAATTGACTGAATGAGATAAATTAAAGGATAAAAATCATAGGAATTTATCAAATCACTCATTCACTAGATAATACAAGAAGTACCAAGAAGGGAATCTGTTGCTATATTACCGAAAAATAAAGGATTGTCACTGTTACAAAACTCAAATACTACTGAGCTACAATGCTTTTTTGCAAAAATGTGTATATATATAAAAAAGAACCAGAGAGAAAAAGGAGAGAAGGAATATATAGAAACCATGATGAATCCTGTTCAAAACCCTAAAATGACTTCATGAGAAAATCCTTAGGCGAATCTGCCCCCAAAATGGCATAAAAACTCATGCATAATACTATAAAATAATAATCTTTACTACTCAAAAGGACTACCACTGATCTTGCATGAAGAGAAAATCTGCATGTCTAAATGCGAAAAATAGATATCTCCATGTAAAAGTTGCATGATGAACTGAACTGTGACTATATTAAAAGGAAATCCCACTGATAAAATCTTATGCATTCTCTAGGAACTGTTCTATGTGTTGAAACTTCTATTAAAAATGGTTGTGGAAATGATCTCCCTATTTCACGAGCTTTCCAACGGTATGTAACACTTGCATATTCAATAAGCATCTGCATTAATCTTTCATGTAGAAATTATCTCCTTGATTGGCAAGCTTTTCACTGTTCAAACAACCAGTTCTAAGTCCACCATGCAATTTTTATTTATTGCCAGCCACTGGATATCTTGCATTGACCATGGTCACTTGTATTAAATTTTCATTTACATTCTAGCAGGCCCCACCATTTGTTGCCAAATCCACATGATTAACCATCGAGCAGTTTTTTCATTGTGGTATGGTGACCACCGTCTGATTTATTGGGAACCTGCTTGCTTTTTACCTCTACTTATTTTCTTTTATCTCTCCTGTTTCTCTCTTCATCCTGGGCCCATGGGAACAAGCGACGATGATGAACTTTGAACCATTAAACCACTTTGAACCATTGAACCACTTTGAACAGGTTCAAAGTTCAAGTTCAAAGTTGACTTAAAAAATATAGACATCCGCTTGTCTGTAGAATTTTGCCACGTGTCAGCCTCTAATTTTCTCTTGGGTCCACTTTGTCTACCATCTAGATTGCCATTTGGACTGGACCCACCTTGTCGCTAAGTACTCTCTATCCCGTAGCGCATCCTCATTCGTTCTTAGCCCACTTGGATGACCACCTCTACTTCCACATCATCAGTCGCCAAGTCGCAGGGGATAATCAGCGAGCATCTTCATCATGCGGTATAGCGATGACCATCGATCTATTCTCAAACTGCTTGATCTTTAGCACCTTAGCCACTCACCTCCCCTTTGTCTTTTCCACACGTGCTTTGTCACCATGTTGTAGGGGATAATCAGTGAGCTTCTTTCTATAGCAGTATAGGGACCACCATATGATATTTTTGCCTAATCATTGGATCTAATCAATCTGCTCAATCTTTACTCTTGGTCATTTTAGTCTAATGCAAAATTTGGGTTGCCTTAAGATGCACGTGCACAAGGTCCACTGGGCGATGAGCCTATTCTTGCCAAAACCCCGTAAGCTTTGACACTATAGTTATATGTAACCTTATATTTAAATGTGATAAACTCCCTCCACTTGGCCAATGTGGGATAAAAGGTCCTCCTTCCTGGTGACTGAAACTGCTTGGACACTCTAAGGACTTTTAAAACCCTCTTTGGTGGCCAAGTAAAAAACTTTTATAGGATGATTGCAATTGCTCTCAGTTTATTTTGTCCTTACATCAGCCATGCCATTTCATCTGCAATGGAGCATAAATGTCTTTGTGATCTATAATATGCTGAGCTCAACCCTCGTGGGAGCCACATTTTAACCCACACGTTGTCTTACTTTCCTGTATCTGCACATGAAGCAAACAAGTTAGAGAAAAAAGGTGTATTTCTAATTTCTGGCTCATGATTTGGACATTTTCAAAATGAATGCAAGGCTTCATTAGGGCACCAAATTTGGCATGTGCAAAATTTTGGTAACAATACCATCTCCCCAAAGATTAGTAGTTTTTCACATGATTATGTTCTCCCCCTTTGACATAATGACAAAGGATGGATACAAAACCAAAAATACTGAACCAAACAGTTGACTACTCCCCCTGAGTAGTAGCATCATCTCATCAACTTGGATTAGAAAAATATGTTTGATAAGCTCACTGTGTTGATGCATCCTTATGGTATGATGAATCAATAAGGATCCAAACAACTACTGAGAGGGGGGGGGTTAATCTTAGAACTAACTAGTTCAAACACTGAACTACAAATTGCAATATCATTATCAAGTATACTGGTTGACTCTCATAAAATAATAACAACATAACAACTCTGAAACTCCCAAAACCTTTTAACAAAAACATTCAAATACTTTACTAACAATGGTAAAAGCATATTTCAGATTATTGTCGGTCATCTTATCATATCTAAGTGGATTCAATAGTTAAGAAAATTAACCATAGAAATATAACCACAAAAACATTCACCACTTGACACAATAATTTTTACATGGAAACCCAAATGGGAAAAACCACGGTGGGGATGAATACCCATAAGTATTCTGAACTCTTCTGAAGTTCTCCCCATTAGGAGCCAAGCCTATTAAAGCTTTACAAAAAGTCCTGTTAGGAACATATCCTTGTTGGCATTATGGATGAATTGATTATATGTTGCATTAATGTTTTATCATTGATGTCAACACTAGCTATTATGGATGGTTATCAATAGACAAGTTTTGGTTACTGGTAAAAGATCTAGTGTTACTGGCAGAGGAGACTATCTATTGGACACTTTTGATATGTTTGGATCTATGGAGTATGTTTGGTTACATGTGGTATATAATTTTGGAGAATGTTTTGGTAAGTTGGTATTGACTTGGTAATCAGATGCTATCATACATTCTTGCAAACCCTTAGCGACATTGGTTTAAGGTTTTACCTGTAGAGCTTTCACTGAAGAATCGTGACAAGATGCATAAGTGATGTTGGTGTGGCTTCTAGATGGATTTTAGGATGCTGAAGATGTTCTTTGATCATGCTTCAACTACTTGAAGACATTGCTTTGGTGTGGTGACCCAGAATAGGTCCGGTGCCTATCTAGGTTATGGACCAATATCATGTTAACATGTACTCTACACATTACCGGGATGTTTCAGGATGACTTATGGATTTGATATTGTTGTTTTGGTCTTAAGACAACATGGCATATCATTTTAATATGGATTTATGTAATGATCTTACTGTAATATCTTTTAGGTGGTCGATCTAATTGAATTAGGTCTTAGGGTTGGTATAAAATAGTGTAAGATCTCACTGTAGATCGTGACAAGGAATGTAATGTGCGAATATTGTAATATCATTCAGGCAGATGATTACATCGATCATTGAGGATCACATTGGCATTAAGGAAGAGGTCAAAGGCCTCTGGTATTGAGCTTAACTGAGAGTGTAATTATGCATGGTAGATGCTATCTCTGGTAGTTCATTATTTTGGACTGTTGTCCAAATATCTTGACGTGGTTTTAACCTCTGTAGTCAGCGATAATCTTTTGCAATGAGCAGTACACTCTAGGAAGTGTGCCTTCCTGCATGTGGAGGCCCCTCATTGTATCACATACTTTCTATAGAAGTATCATCTAATTATGGGTAGGCTTCCCACCTTGGTTTTTCCCTTTTCGGGTTTTCCACATATAAATATTGGTGTTATGTGGTATAGTTACTTTGCATTGATTATCTGTTTAATTGTTGAGTTACATTGTTTACCAGTATCTATGTCTATCGGCATCTGTTTCTGCTTTATCGGTATTTGAATATTTATGTGCTCTAGTTTAAGATTGTATTGTGGATTAAATGTTATAATTTGTTAACAACTGATTCACCCCCCCCCTCTTAGTTGTTCACTAGTTATCCTAACAATTGGTATCAGAGATTTGGTCATCTCTTGCAGAAGCTTAACCACTTGATGTATATCCTATGGCAGCTAACACTTCTAATCCACCAACATCTATTTTTAGAAGAGAAATCCCTAAGCTTGATGGAATAAATTATGGGATATGGAAGATTCGAATCGAGACTCATCTTAGATGTCTTGGAAAGGATATTTGGGAGATCATTGAGAAAGGATACACACCTTATGATCCATCATCTGGGCAATCCTGCTCCTGCAAAGTTGGATAAGAATATTGAAAATGATTGCAGAGCTAGAGAAGCCCTCTTCTGTGCACTTATTTATCAATAGATCATGGGATTGATTGATAAATCATCACCAAAGGTTATGTGGGACAAATTGCAAACTCTGAATGAAGGTGATCCCACTATCAAAATTCCTAAACTTGATGGTTACTAGGTAAGATATGAAAACTTGAGAATGGAGGATAATGAAAGAATTGTTGTGTTTATGGAAATAGTAAATGAGATTGTTATGGGAATTCAATGTTGTGGAGGATTTCTAAGTGAAGATGAAATAATTTCCAAAGTCTTGAGAGCCCTTCCACTGAATTACAAGATGAAGGCAACTACAATTAATGAGTTGAGAACAATGACAAACACTTTAGTCAACAAACACATTCTGATTGGGAAATCATTTTCTTTTAAGCTTGAAGAATTTTGATCTTCCAGAGCTATAAATTCTAAACCCGCTTTTCATGCATCATCATCATCATCATCATCATCATCTATTGGAAAAATTGATTGGAAAGTCCCATATGCAAAAGAATTAGAAGACATGAGGAAATAAGAGGAAGAACTTGAGAAACTTGAAGCCTTATTTGCTAGAAGAGTACCTAAAGGACCTACAGGAAGTAAGTATGAAGGAAAATCACCTTTTAAATTTTTTGCATGTAATAAGATTGGTCATTTTTTATCTAGATGTCCTGAAAGGAATGCAAGGTTTGAGGAATGAGTTAAGAAATCTTTTAAGCCTAACTAGAACAAATATAGATTCAAGAAAAGTAAACAATGCTGCATAGCAGATGAGGAAGAAGTAACTGATGACTCTGGGGATGAACCAACAAAAGACTCTGCTAGTGGATCTGACAATGGAAAGGAATGGGTGTTCTATGCTTTGAAGGAAGATGAACCAGAACTGGCTATCAATAATGAAGAAAAGGCACTGGCAGAAAAAGTTGAAGATAAGGATGAATGGGTAATTGATAGTGGATGCTCACATAATATGACTAGAGATAAAGGGAAATTTCTCCCTGCAAGAATACAATGGCAGTCAAGTCAGATTTGGAGATGACAAAGCATGTATGATCAAAGGTAGAGGTATTATTTCTTTGGATGGAAAGCATAACACTGATAATGTCTATTATGCAGAAGGTTTAAAGCATAATATTTTGAGTGTTGATCAACTAGTGGACAAGGGTTTTCAACTTCAGTTTAAAGATAGAAAATGTAAAATCATTAACAAGATTGGTTTGGAGATTGCAACCGGTACTCAGACTGGAGGTAATATCTTCCACTTGAACACTGGTAGTAAGACATGTTTGATTGCTCATATTGATGAGAGTTGGTTATGGTATAAGAGGTTGCGTCATGTGAATTTTGATTGTATTGTTAAAATCAGTTCAAATAAGGTAGTTAGAGATATACCTACGATTATGAAGCCCCATAATTTGGTATGTAAGGAATGTCAATTGGGAAAGCAAGTTAGAAGTTCTTTTAAGAGAATATATGATAAATCTAATGATGTACTTGATTTGATTCACACTGACTTATGTGGTCCAACAAGGACTAGAAGCTTTCAAGGTGATAGGTATTTCATGCTGATTATTGATGACTATTCTAGAATGATGTGGGTGACTTTTCTAAGGGAGAAGTCTGAAGTTGAGAAATTCAAGATCTTTATAGAAAAGGTTGAAACTGAAACTAGATTGAAAATCAAATGTCTAAGATCAGATCAAGGAGGTGAGTTCACTTCTCATGAATTTAATAGTTATTGTGAGACACATGGAATCAAAAGACAATTATCTGCACCTAGGACTCCTCAACAGGATGGAGTAGTGGAAAGAAAGAACAAAACCATTTTGGATGAAGCAATATCTATGATGATGGAAGCCAAATTGCCTCATATCTACTGGAGAGAAGCATCGAGTATAGCAGTCTACACATCCAACATAGTTCACATCAAAGGTGGAACTGGTAAGACCACTTATGAACTATGGTTTGGACATAAACCTACTATAAAATATTTCAAAATTTTTGGAAGTAAATGCTATATCAAAAGAGATGATTCAATTGGAAAGTTTCATCCTAGATGTGATGAAGGGATATTTCTTGGTTACTCAATTCAAAGAAAAATATATAGATGTTATAACTAAAGATTGCAGAAAATTGTGGAGAGTGCTAATGTGAAAGTGGATGAGCAGTACATAAATCATTCTATATCATATGATAGGGAACCGATAGTGGAAATGATCATAACTAAACTTGGAATGCCTCAACTGGTATAAGAAGCTGAGACAATTACACCGACATAATCAAAAAATTCAACTGTGAATGATGATCTGAGTAGTGAACCTGAAGTTCATAAGACACCAAGGTATGTATGATTAAATCATTCTGGAAGATCAAATCATTGGCGATAAGAACAAGGGAGTTATGACTAGAAGGAGACTAGAAAATGAAGAGGTATGTCTTATTTGTCAAGTTGAACTGGCAACTGTTATTGAATCTTGTAAGGATAAACATTGGTTGAAGGCTATGGAAGATGAATTAGATTAGATAGAGAAGAATGAAACATGGACTTTAGTTCACCGGCCTAAAAATAAGAATGTTATTGGAACTAAATGAGTTTTTAGAAATAAACTGAATGAGGATGGTCAAGTTGTAAGAAACAAGGCTAGATTGGTTTGTAAAGGATATTCTCAAATTGAAGGAATTGGTTATGGTGATACATTTGCACCTGTAGCTAGAATTGAAGTTGTTATACTATTTCTTGCCTATGCAGCTTATAAAAACTATAAGGTTGATCAAATGGATGTTAAATGTGCATTTTTGAATGGTGAACTTGAAGAAGAAGTATACATTGAGCAACTTAATGGATTTTCACTGACCGATGATAAAAATATGGTTTGCAGATTGAAGAAAGCTTTATATGGTTTGAAACAAGCTCCTAGAGCTTGGTATGCAAGGTTGGATAAATATCTTTTGAAGCTTGGTTTTACTAAAGGAACCGTTGACATTAATTTGTATTACAAAATTACTAATGATGATATTCTGATTATTGAAGTATTTATTGATGATATCATTTTTGGAGGAGAAGATAAATTGTGCATGGAATTTGCTAACAATATGAAGAATGAATTTGAAATTTCCATGATTGGTGAGATGAAATTTTTCTTAGGTTTGCAGATTACTCAAACTGACAAAGGCATTTTTATCTGTCAAACTAAGTATCTGAGGGAATTGTTGAACAAGTTTGGTATGGATAATTCCAAACTTGTAAGTACTCCTATGGTGACAGGTGAGAAATTATCTATCAAGGATACTTCTTCAAGGATACTTCTTCACTGATAAATCTGACAAGGATTAAGTCTATGATTGGTGGTTTGTTATATCTAACTTAGATTAGACCGAATTTTATGAATGTAGTAAGTATTGTTTAAAGATATAAAAGTAATCCTAAAGAAAATCATGAATGTGTAGTAAAGAGGATATTCTGGTATTTGAAAGGAACAACAGAATATGGCTTATGGTACTCTAAAAATGATGACTTCACTTTATGTGCATATACTAACTTAGAGTGGGTAGGTGATACTGATGATAGGAATAACACTTATGGTGGACCTTTCTTTCTTGGAAAGAAACTGGTTTCATGGATCAACAAAAAATAGTCATGCATTTCTTTATCTACTGTAGAAGCTGAGTATGTTGCAACAATAACTAATTGCACTCAAGTCTTGTGGATAAAGAAAATGTTGAAGGATATCAGGGTAAATTATAGTGAACTGATAGTTATCTACTGTGATAAATTTGCATCTATTAACATGTCTAAAAATCTGATATTTCACTCTAAGACTAAGCAAATCAATAAAATATAACTTTCTAAAGGACAAGGTAGAAGGAAAGGAAGTCAAACTAGTTTATGTGAACACTAAAGAACAAATTGCAGATATATTCACTAAACTACTATCTAAGGAATCATTTGAGTATTTGAGAGACAAGTTAGGGGTTTCTGCCCCTTCAACAAAGACTTGATTTATGTAGTTTGTCATCAGTTCGATATGCATTATCAGAGATTATTCATTTTGACACTGATGAGTGGTGCTACTACTTAGAGGGAGTAGTCAGCTTTGTGATTCAAAGGTTTACATTATTGCTTTGATATTTCTATCAGATTTCTGGCATTCATGTCAAAGGGGGAGAGATATTAATGTGAAAAATAAAAAAGGGGAGTTGTATACATTAGGCAGAGAGATATATTTAGAATTTTATAGAGATATCATTCACATAGGGAGAGTTAATGAAATTGTTGGCTGTCTTCCACAGGGGGAGACTTGTTTTGCATTTATTGGTACTTAGATGTTTTTCACATCTAGTGTTGCCATCAATGCCAAAGGGGGAGATTGTTGGAATTATGGATGACTTGATTATGTGTTGCATTGAAGTTTTGTTATTGATGTCAAAACTAGCTGTTATGGATGGTTACCATCAGACAAGTTTTGGTTACCGGTAGAAGATCTAGTGTTACCAACATAAGAGACTACCTATTGGACACTACCAGTATGTTTGGATCTATGAAGTATGCTTGCTTACATGTGGTACATACTTTTGGAGCATGTTTTGGTCAATTGGTATTGACTTGGTAATCATATGCTATCATACATTCTTGTAAACCCTTACTGACATTGGTAACATTGGTTTAAGGTTTTGGTTACTGGTAGAAGATCTAGTGTTACCGACAGAAGAGACTTTTTGTTGGACACTTTCGGTATGTTTGGATCTATTGAGTATATTTGGTTACATGTGGTACATACTTCTAGAGCATGTTTTGGTCAATTGGTATTGACTTGGTAATCAGATGCTATCATACATTCTTGTAAACCCCTACTGACATTGGTTTAAGGTTTTACCAATAGAGCTTTCACTGAGGAATCATGACAGGATGCATAAGTGATGTTGGTGTGGCTTCTAGATGGATTTCAAGATGCTAAAGATGTTCTTTTATCATGATTCAACTGCTTGAAGATATTTTTTTGGTGTGGTATACCCAGAATAGATATTTGTTTTGGTCTTAAGCCGACATGGCATATCATTGTAATATGGATTTATGTAATGATCTTATTGTAATATCTTTTAGGTGGCCGACCTAATTGAATTAGGTCTTAGGGTCGGTATAGAATGATGTAAGATCTTATTGTAGATCATGTCAAAGAATGTAATGTGCGAATATTATAATATCATTCAGGCAGAGGATTGGGTCGATCATTGAGGATTGAATTGGGATTAAGGAAGAGGTCAAAGGCCTCCAATATTGAGCTTAACTGAGATTGTAATTAGGCATGGTAGATGCTATCTCTGGTAGTTCATTATTCTGGATTGTTGTCCAAATGTCTTGAGGTGGTTTTAACCTTTGTATTCAGTGAGAATATTTTGTAATGAGCAGTACACACTAGGCAGCGTGCCTTCTTGCATGTGTAGGTCCCTCATTATATCACATACTTTCTGCAGAAGTATCATTTGACTATGGGTAGGATTCCTACCATGGTTTTTCCCTTTTTGGGTTTTCCACATACAAATATTGGTGTTATGTGGTATGGTTACTTTACATTGATTATTTGTTTAATTGTTGAGTTGCATTTTTTACTGGTATCTATGTCTACAGGCATATGTGTCTACTGACATCTATTTCTGCTTTACCAGTATTTGAATATTTATGTGCTCTGATTTAAGATTGTATTGTGGATTAAATGTTATAATCTGTTAACAACTAATTCACCCCCCCTCTCAATTGATCACCAGTTATCCTAACAATTTTGTTAGGGACCACCCAGTTAAGAGATTGACTATAATTCTCTATTAGAAGCAATACCCTATTAGGAGTAACCTCGATACAGGATTTGAAATCCAAGCTAATGGATCACTTGGTTAGAGGATTTAGATAGCACTAAGCTTGTTAGAGCTTACCCGATTAAGGGATTTGACTATCATAATTATTAGAGAACAACAAGGGTTTGCTTATCTAGTGAATAGCACTACTCTGCTTGATTAGATCCTTTTCATGCTTTGATCCGCCTTCATACATATTTTAGATACACCTTGTGGTTCGACAACCAATCACTCTTACACAACCAAAATTAGCAACACTACAACAAAACAACTCATCGACCTTATAAGAAAAACAATAGGTCGGTAACACATCATAAACCTAAGATCTCATAGAGATTACAAACAAATTAGTTCAAGTATGACCATTAGATTACATAGCAATCATTGCACATTATTCAAGACAACCTCGATCACTCTTTGATCACCGTTTCATCGATTCTTGTAACTCATCATGTGGTTTCTACTTCATGCAATGTACTTGCTTATTCCCAAGATAAAACTATTATCTCTACACTCCAAAAACCATTTGAAACTCTCCACATACAACGTGCATATGTGGCATAGTCATTACCATTCATCATTTGATCATAAACCAATACAACCGATTCACCAATCTCCATTGGTTAGGGTTTAGCACATCAACAGGTAGGGTTATCGACTGATCTCATTGCTTCTCAAGTAATACCGACTTCCTTCAGTACCTCACATATCCATTGCAAAACAACATCATAACAATATCATTATCGGTTATAATTGACATCAATGACAACAAAATAGTTCATCAATGCAATCTTCATAAAAATTCCAATAGTCTCCCCCATTTGGCATTTATGTCAATACAAATATCAATACTCTTAATTGCGATGACTATGTTGTCACATAAAATATTTACTGGTTCTGTAATCTTCAACTTGAATCCTTCTAGAATGTGTTTCATCTAGATTACCTTAGTACAATTCATATACACTGCAACATATTCATCTTCAGCAGTGGACTATGATATACAACTTTGCTTCTTACTGTTCCAAGAAACAAGTCTTCCTCCAAGAAAGAATGTACCACTAGTTGTTCTCTTTCTATCATTAACATTACCTACCCAGTCTGCATTTGTATAAACTTTCAAATCAAAGTTACCTGCATATGGATACCATAATCCATAGTCAATAGTACCTTTCAAATATCTGAATATACTTTTAGTTTCTATCAAGTGTCTCCTTTGGATTCTTCTGAAATCTGACAGCTAAACCAACTGCATGAGCAATATCCGGTCTGCTATGAACAACATAACATTGTTTCCTTATCATTGATCTGTACTCCTTTTCATCAACAAATGTGTCATCATCCTCCTTAGACAGTTTACAACCTGTAACCATTGGTGTCTCAATTGGTTTACAGTCACTCATTCAAAATGTCTTCAATACCTCTTTCACATACTTAGACTGTGTGATAAAAATACCACTCTTCATCTTCCAAATTTGCAATCGTATGAAGAATTTTATCTCTCCTACTAGAGACATTTCAAATTCACTTTTCATCTCATTTTCAAAGTCATCACTCATGTCATCATTTCCTCCAAATATGATATTATATACAAACACTTCACTAACCAGTACCTTATATCCTTCAAATTTGAGATATATATTATTGTCTTCATTGGTTCTCTGAAAACCTATTTTCATCAGGTGTGAATGTAGTCTTTCATACCATGCTCTTGGTTCTTGCTTAAAACCATATAGTGCCTTGTGTAGTTTACACACCATATCCTTTGCATCAGTCAAAGCATAACCATCTGGTTGCTCAATGTATACTTCTTCTTCTAGTATTCCATTTAGAAATGCTAACTTCATATCCATCTGATATAGTTTGAATACCTTATATACTGCAAATACAAGTAGAGTCCTAACACCTTCCAATCTAGCAACTAGTGCAAATGTCTTGCCATAATCTTCTCCTTCTTCATGTGCATAACCTTTTCATACCAATCTAACTTTGTTTCTGACTAATACTCCATCTTCATTTAGTTTATTCTTGAATACCCATTTAGTACCTATCACATTTTATTCACCGATCTAGGTACTAGGGTCCATGTATTGTTCTTCTCAATCTGGTCAATCTCTTCTTCCATAGCTTTAAACCAGTGATCATCTTTGAATGCTTCCTTAGCAGTTCTTGTCTCAATAGTGGAGATCATATAAAAATTCTCTCTAATTCTTCTTTTGGTTAATACTCCAACATATTTATCTCCAATAATCTGGTCAGGATTATGATTGAGTCTCACACACCTTGGAGTAACCTGATCATAATCTTTAGGTTCTTCTTCCTTACTATCATCATCTTGTTCTACATAATCCACCTATTTTGGTTAAACTAGTAGTACAAAATTCACTTCACCAGCTTCTTGCTTCACTGGTTCTGGTTCCAAAATCAAAATATAGGGTTCATCTTCCTTTTTCTCCTCACTAGTTTCTCCTAAAACTTTAGGATACTCATCCACTAGGACATCAACACTCTCAATGATTCTCTTTGTCTGGTTGTTGTAACATTTGTAGGCCTTACTCTTGGTGGAGTAACCAAGAAATATGCCTTCCTCACTTTTAGCCTCAAACTTACTAACTGTAGACACCTAAAAGTTGCACAATCAATTAAGTGAATTTTATTCATTTAATTATTCTTAATTCTTCCTATTAATTAAATTAAGATTTAATTAATATACCCTTCTTCTAACTAAGCCATTTAATTAAATTCACATTTAATTAAATACCCCCATCTATCCATTTTAATTAAATTTACATTTAATTAAAAATATCAATTTATCCCCTTTCTCATTTTAATTAAATCTACATTTAATTAAAATCTCATTTGCATTTAAATAAATCTAAACATATTTAAAAATCCCCCCACTTGCAAAATCCTCAAATGCAAGTTGCAACCAAATTGAAATAAAGAAATTTATTTTAATTAATTCTATTTTCCCTCACCCACTTGCATTTTCCTACATCTCCCACTTGCATCCTAAACCCTATTCCTAATCTCTTCTAGAATCCATCTAATCCTAATAAATTAGCCCAAACCCATCCATTATCCCTTTTCCCTAAATTTGAGGAGGTCACTTCTCAAATTTGGAGTAAAGTCTTAAAAAATCAATAAAGCCTTTACCCATTCAACAAGCTAACTTGTTGAATACCCCCAAATTTGGAAGGACTCTTACAAATTTGTCCCCAAAGTCTTCAAACTATTAATGGTTAACTAACCCTTAGTGGCATGGTTAGAGACTTTTTGCCTAACTCAACCTTCATCTAACCCAGGGGTCTCATCAAGCAATCATTGCTTTGACCATGGTTATCCCTTTAACCTTTGCACAAGAGTTTATCCCTTGGGTAAAAGCTTTATCCATTGGATAACCTTAACCTAACCTTAACCCTTACCTTCTAAGGTAACCATCATGTCTTCTCAAGCATTTAATGCTTCTTTCATCTCCTCTGAAGTAGTCTCTTGTTGACAATTGTCACCATTTCATTGGTGAGAATTGTAAACATGGATAGATCAACTTTCAATCCTGGCCCTTGTTAAGATTATCCAATCTTGAGCATCTGTTGCCCTATTTTACCTATAAATAGAGCCCATTCCTTCTTCAAAAAAGGAAGTCTTTGTGCATCAAACTTATAGTCTCATAACATTAAGCATATTATCTCTCTTTTATAGAATAGCATGTTAAATCATTTTGATAGCATTCTAATCTTAGATATATCATGTTAGCTTCATCTTAGTATCATTTTCATACTAGTTTAAGATTCATATCAATATCTTGCATCTTATCATCATCTAGTTTCATATCTAAATCATCACTAGGATCTTGGTTGCATTCCAGTTAGATCTTAGAATCATTTAAATCTCATTCTTTAGGTTGTCATCTTAAAGAATCAAGTGCTCTTCCAAGCTAAGAGCCACCTTGAATCTTGAAGATCCTTGGAGATAGAGGAACATGGAATGATTTTAAGAGATTAGATTCATTTAACTTGTTTTGATTGATTTCTAACCTCTAATGCAATGTTTCATGTGTGTGTTTGAATTCTTTCCTCCTATTGCAGGTTGATACCACTTTTCCAGCATATATTTATGGCGCCCACCATGGGCCATGTCCCAAAAAATAACATCATTTTTCATGTAGGTAGAAGACAACAATCATGCCAAAATACCAAAATAGCGCATCTAAAACTTTGTGTAGCACATCTGTGCTAAACCTTAGCACATCCATGGCACATATTAGCGCATAGAAACCATCTTTAAACACACCTGATCTTCCTTTTAGAAAATATCCCTCTCTGTTATTTTAGCACATAGGAGTACTATTTTAGCGCATTCGGGCCACATAATAGCGCATAGGTGCTTTTTCTTAGCGCATAGACATCATTTCTTAGCGCATAGACACCATTTCTTAGCGCATCTATGCAATACTTTAGCGCATAGAGTTGGCAGAGACAAAAGTTTGTAGCAGAGTAAAAAATTAGGCTTGTGGGAGGCAGAATATATATTCCATATATATTGTTAGGATGTTTGAGAGGGGTTTCGGATCTTTAGGAGTTATAATGCAAAATCTAGTTTTTGGAAGATCCTCCAAATTTCAGACTTAGTCAAATTTCAGGGCATTTTAGGATTAGGATTGTAAAACTTGTAACAAAGATCATAATTTAGGCTTGTGAAGCCCACCATGATGATTTGATTTTTTCCTGCTAACTGAGTGTGTGCAGGTTCTAACATTTTTATTTAGGAACAAAAGGAATTAGTCTAGTTTTCTTTTCTTTCTTTCAAAGTTAGTAAAAAGAACTTACCTTTCTTTTTTTGCAAAAGCTTAAAATAAACCTCATCATTTCATTTGGATGGATAAAATGAACTTCATGCCTTCCTTTTTGGTGTTTTGAAAGAAAATTCATCTTTCTTTATTTCAAGGTAAAAAGAACAACTTCATATTTTCTTTCTTACAAGATTAGAAGAAAAACACTTCATTTTGGAAGCTTTAAAAAGAACAAACAAATTTCCTTTCTGCAAAGCTTAAAATGAACCTCACCTTTGTTTGATGTCTAAAAGGATCCATTTTATTTTTGCAAAGGAAAAATAACTTCATCTTCAATTTTAAGCAAAACAAAGAGGGAAATTCTTCCCCTATCAACTTTAATTTTGTTGACCAAATCACAATTTTCATTTTGCTGACCAAATCACAATTTACTTTGTTGACCAGGCTTATTTATTTGGAAATACACACTTTGCTATGAAAGGTTAAAAAGAACACTATGCTTCTTGGAGCAACATCTCCAAATAGACTTTAGAACATGATTGAATTGAAAGGATAAAAAGAACAACTTGATTGCCTTGTCTTGAAAGTGGAAGGTATATGCTCTCCCCTTAATTGGGTGATCAAAAAGCCAAACCACTCTTAAGCTTTCTGTACTTAAAGAATTTAAATCCTTTAGCATGCTTGCCTTCCTGAGGGGTTGAAAAACTCTTAAAGCCATTCTTTGGCCAATGTGAAGGGAATGACCTAAGTGGGAAATGACTTTGATGCCAAGTGTTCCAACCCACTATAATCAAAAGTGGAAGGTGATGAAAGTCCCTTTTAATGGTTGTGCACAGCGATTAGCCTTCCCCCAATATCTTTACGATACTTAAAGTCTTTGTTCTAAAGGTTGGGAAGCCTCTCGAGGGAGTTTATCACAGATGGCCGAACAGGAAGCTTGATTACAAACCTTACCATTAGAAACTTTGAGCTGAGTTAGTTGCCAAACATTGACAATATCATAGTGCAAGGGTGGGGAAGAATCCGCCCCCAAGATTACTCACCATATATCTCCTAAGATAACTACTCAATTGTGAAGCAATTCACTTTGAGTTAATTTCTAGCAAAAGGCAAAAAAATGGGCACCCCCTAGGGGGTTACAAGGCTGTTTGAGCTGACAGAGTATCGAGACTAGTGGGCTATGATATTGTCAATGACCTTTGAATAAATAGTCTATTTGATGTGTCTTTTGTTGTAAATCAAACCAGTGATAACATCAGGGATTTGAACACATCCTAAAAAGAACATACACTCAATGTTTAGCATTAGGATGACCATTGTCTTCATGTGTGCTATGTATTCTTGTCACAAATGTTAAAATATCTTGCAAAGTATCCAACAATCAAACTCAAAAGTTAGTTCAAACAAAGAAAAATCATAAAGTGGAGAAGATTTCCAAATCCAACAAAGCATCTTTTGAGATGGTTATCAACATTTCAACTATCTTTAGGAAAGACTTTCATCCAACAAGATTAGGGGAATATCAAACCAAGTGATCAAGATTTTATCTATTTGACTTAGTAAGCTTCAGTATCCAAAAAAAATCATCCATCAAAATCACAAGTCTTAAAATTCAAAAACAACAAAATCAGAGCAATCATGGTAGTTTAGCGTGTAGGAGCAACTTCCTAGTGCATCTGGAAAATTCTCTAGCGCATACAAGCCAAATCTTAGCATTTTCATAAGTCAAAATAGCACATAACTAGTATCATACTAGTGAAATTTTAGGTAGCACTTGTCAGCATCAGTCTAGCGCATTCGAGACATATCATAGTGCTTTCAGTCCAAACAAAAGCACGTAATTGGAACATATTAGTGCGTAATCCATCTAGACCAATCAAAATCAAACAATCTGAGTTAGTGCATAGAAAAGGTAGCTTAGCGCATCACGGTCTTCCTGTAGTGCATTTGGATCATTCTTTAGCGCATCTAGTCTCTGGCTTAGCACATGGTCAAAACTTAGAAAACCCGAGAGCAAAACAAGCCTTTCTGAAAAAAAATTAAAAATAAAATTCAAACTTCTTGAGTATCCTTTCAGGTCCAATATCAAACATGGTCACAAGAAATCAAATCAGCAACACCAAATAAATCATTTCCAAATCAAACAAGTCAGTCTTAGAACAAATGTTGTCAAATCCAAAACTAGCTATAGATAACAGTTTTTCCTATCAAAATCAGGTTACATCATCACACTGATCAAAAGGTCCACCATCCAATGGATTATGTCAAACAAACAACATACCGAGTTTAAACCTTAAGTTGTCAAATCAAGTTTTCATATTGGGAGACTTTATCCATATCATTTGACACACTTTGTCATGAAGGGGCATCTAAACCTTCATTTGATAAAAGTAGACTTAAGTTTCCAAACAAAGTATCTCAATCCAAACATCGAAGGAAACCATTGATCATTCGTGTATGACCACTCCTCATATTTTGATATGAACAAGTTTTCATCACAAAACTAAGTTAAAGAAAAGACAACCTAGTCCTAGGGCCCTTACCAAAAGGAGTAAATTTCTCTATGCCAACATATCAAAAACATAAACTTTGATCATTCATATGATCATTCATCATCAAACCAAGAAAAATGGAACTCAGTCAAAGAAAATCACTCCTAGCCTAAATCAAGATCAAGATATCATGGCTCTCTAGTCTAATCCCATTTTTGATCAAGATCCCACCTATCAAGAATCTTATGATGATCCCCTAAAATTTTCGTATTCCATCCATGATGATCCCCTTTCATCTCAAGAGCAGAGTCCCATTCAACATCCACCTCCTAAGAAAGAGCATGGCATCCCTTCCATCTCCTCCACTAATCTAATTCCAAATCAAGAGGAAAGCACAAACTCAAATGATCCTACTCCAAGTCAAGATCAAGATCAAGGAATCCGTTCATCCTCCAAATATATCTTAGGTCCTTTCATTCCACAATCAAACTCTTCTTCCTCCAAATATATCTTAGGTCCTTTCATTCCAAAGTCAAACTCTTCTTCCTTTCCATCTATCTTGGGTCTTTACCTTCATCCATCACCTCAAAAGATCCATAATAAAGATCAACAAATGAACACATCTTTGAACTTTTTTCAACCCTCTATCTAAATATCTTCCCAAATCTATTCTTCCATTTGTTCCTCTATCTATTTTGGGTCCTTATGTCCCAAAATTTGACTTTCTTCCATCTTTTCATCACTTCTTGAGTTGTGTACCAACACTCATCTTGAATACATTTCCATCTATCCTTGCACAAATCTTCAAACATTCTATCTATTATCCAACACCTCTTTTCTATCCTTCAATCCCTTTTATTTAATCCTTTGCATAAATCCTTCATCTGTGAGATAGGTTTTTGTGTCATTTTGTCACATACTTGCCCATGCTCGAATCAAATGTTCAGTCTTTTTCCTAGATATCTATTCATGAAACGCTTCTGAATCTGAGGTGGTTCCTCTTTAATATTTTCTTTTGGTTGGGATACACACTCAATCCAGAAAAGAACTACTTATCATATCTTGGTACTGACATCTTTTGATTGCTATATCTCATACGCTTAATAGATTGCTCTAAATCATTGTGATCTCTTAAATTGAAGACATGGCTAGTGAAAAATCTAAAATCTTTCTTCAGTGCCACTGTAATTATCAGACCCATGTAAGTTTTATCACTTACAAGCCAATGCAAGAAAAATAAAGAGCAAAAATAAATATCAAAAGCATGAGAAAGAAAATGAATATCAAGAAAAACAAAATGTGATGGAATGCAATATCAAAATGATTGGCTATGGGAACATGCAAGTAACTCCATCGGGGCTATGGATGCCTAGCTAGCAATGGAGCAATATTTGTGAGATTGCATCGATAGCCTCGTTGGGGCTATGGACGCTCACTAGTAGCAAGGCTCTATCTAGGATGCTTTTGAAGTCAAGGTAACTCATGTAGCTAGCCATGCTGGATTCTAAAGATTACAATGATCATATGAGCCAGAATGAACCCACTTGCACACACATGGGTAATCAAAGACTAAGTGCCTTGATCCAATTTAGGATTCTTCTTCCCTTTTGAGTCTACGTCCCAGTTGCTAGAAATGTTCAGTTGAATTTTTTGGAGGTTCCAAGTGTGGGTTGGGTCTCTATCTTTGAAAAGTTCAAAAACATTTATTCAGATGATGCTAAATGTTGTGACAATCTTACATATCACCTCTTTGCAAATGGAAACCTCTATTCTTGGGGGAAAAGTTCATCCACTCTATTCTTCCTACCACATCTCCCATTATCCTTCCTCCAATATCCATTACCCTATCTAACTTCATCATTATCTACAATCTTGCTTCACTCTAATCCATATCCCTTATCCTATCTATTCATATCTTCTATCATCCAATTCTTTCTACAATCTTGCTTCACTCTAATCCATATCTCTTATCCTATCTATTCATTTCTTTTATAATCCATTGTTATCTATGATCTTGCTTCACCTTATCCATATCCTCTAATCCATATCCTCTTATCCATATCCATCTATCATATCTATTCATATCTTCTATCATCTAGTACTATCTAAAATCTTGCTTCACTCTAATCCATATCCTCTTATCCATACCATCTATCCTATCTATTCATTGCTTCTATCATCCAATGCTATCTATATCCTATATCCTATCTCCATCCATATCCCCCTTTCCATCCTTGATCTTAATCAAAACTATGGACAAAAAAAATCCATTTCCACCTTAATGGTTCAGTCATCCATTCATAATATTCCTTGTCTTTATATACATTGGGGCAACCAAATAGATCTTTCTTCTAATCCAAAAAATCCAAAAAATCAAAAAATAAAAAAAAAATCAAAAAATCAAAAAATCAAAAAATCAAAAAATCAAAAATCAAAATATCCAAAAACTAAAAATAAAAAAACTGACAAAATTAAATAAAAATTGAAAATGAAAAACATGAACGCATGGACCATCCATCAAATCAATTCAATTATAGGAAATCTCTCAAAGTCTACAATCAAACTGATCACATATCTTGTTAATCAATTCATCACTCAAAATCAACATCAACGTCAAACATATCTTATACAGGGATAGGTACACTCGAAACCAAACAACTTAGTCTTATATGGGGTACTCACTCTTTGAAACCAAACATTCTTATCAATCATCGAGTCTTGATAATCAATTCATCTATCTATCAATATGAAACATGTCTTATACAGAGATAGGCACACTTGAAACCAAATAGATCTATCTTATACGGGGTACTCACTCTTTGAAACCAGACATTTTTATCAATCATCGAACAAATCAAAACAATGACATAGATCAATATGACTACTAGATTATATTCTAGTTAGCCTTATCTTTATCAATTGATGGTAGTACATGTTTCATAAGTCATATTGTACATATCATATCCACCCATCTAAGACATCACCAAAAATTCACAAAATGCTTATCAATCTTGGACATACTTAGTGTAGTGACTGTCCTTGGTTTATTTGAATCAATTATCCCACCTAGCTTGGTGATCAGTGTACATATCCTTATCGAAGTAGTATCAACAGAAAGGGGCAAAATCCTGGCCTCGCTATGGGCCTTTTGCCTTCAATATTTTCAACATCAGACCAAACACGTAGCAAGACAACAAGGATCAAAACGACCAACAAATGACAATCGACAATGCAAGAAAGCTAAACATCACAGACTTGAACTGACTAGAACTAGACAAAGATCTATTTGCAAGATTTTTTAATTAACAAGAATACATTCCAAATAGCATGCATACTTACTTATGGTTTCTAATTTTTGTTTATCATATCTCCTAAGTAACTCAAGGATGTCTTACGACTAGAGAAGCAAGGAAGGAATGTGATATTTTATTTGTCTTCTATCTGTGAGTGAAGTCTTTTACCATGCAAATTTGTCTTACGATTTGATCAGGTAACATATCACTAAGGACATTTCACATTTGTATGGGACAAAGGTTAACTCTTGTCTGTTTACGCAAGCAACACTCATGTCATCTTGGTTCAATTATACCTCGATGCTTGTGTCATCTTGCAATATCAAAATCCATGTAAGTTATACTCAGGTCGTTATGGTTCAATTATACCATGATGCTTGTATAAACTTTCAAGAAATCAAGGCTCGATGATGAAAACAAAGGAAGCACTGGCACTTTGATCACAATAGATGGCAACATTGAGAATGAGAATGCATATTAAGCTTTGCTTTAGCTGCTCATCATTATCATCTTAATCTTGCATTAGGTTGCACATCATTTTGAATCTTTCATTTAGTTGCACATCATTATCATTATCATACATCTCATTTTCAAGATACATCTCACATCTCATAAATCAAAGCAATGCATCATCACATTTTCATTCATCTCATCATGAATCATACATTCACTTCATAATCAAAATCAAGAGCATTATTATCTAAGCATCAAATTATCCTCATAAAATATCATATCGAAACATAATGCATATCATTCATCATTGTATCCCTCACATGCATATCTATCTCATCATCATAGAATCTTTCTTCAATTTCTTATCTTCATCATTCTTCCAAACTATCTTCTCTCATTCTTCCAAAATATCTTCTATCATGGCTTATACAGGATGTATCTTTCCTAAAACTAGATGTTTTGATTAGCTCTTATACAAGATATATCATTCCTAAAACCAGATGTTTTGATCAGCTCTTATACAGGATATATCGTTCTTGAAACCAGGTGTTTTGATCAGTCTTATACAGGATATATCGTTCCTGAAACCAGACGCTCGATCATCCATGTCTTATATAGGTGGTATCATTCCAGAAACCAGATACTCGATCATCCATGTCTTATGCAGGCGGTATCATTCCTGAAACCAGATGGTCGATCATCCATGTCTTATATAGGAGGTGTCATACCTGAAACCAGACTTGATCTTAATCTGATCAATCTTAATCTCAATCCAATCAATCTAATCAATCTTATCAAACTCATGCATGTCATCACTATCCACTCTTTTATCTTTCAAACAAAATTCTTCTTCTTTCGAGACATCATTCATGCCTTTTGTGCACAAACGATCTCATGAGGGAGCATTATCATATCAAATCTTGACATCAATTTCAAATCAGTTTCATATCAAATTTTTATATCAAATCAATTCTTCATATCTGGAGCATCATCAATATCATTCATCAAATTTGGGGCATAATATCAACTTTTCATATCAAATCATTTTTTCATATCCACAACATCACATCAATCAAGTTTCGACATCATATCCGACAAGATTGTCTTTGAATCAACATGTGATCACATGTTAACTCAAAGAGGGGCAAAATGTAGACAACTAAAAGTTGCACAATCAATTAAGTGAATTTTATTTATTTAATTATTCTTAATTCTTCCTATTAATTAAATTAAGATTTAATTAATATATCCTTCTTCTATCTAAGCCATTTAATTAAATTCACATTTAATTAAATACCCCCCACTCTATCCATTTTAATTAAATTTACATTTAATTAAAAATATCAATTTATCCCCCTTCCCATTTTAATTAAATCTACATTTAATTAAAATCTCATTTGCATTTAAATAAATCTAAATTTATTTAAAAATCCCCCCACTTGCAAAATCCTCCAAATGCAAGTTGCAACCAAATTGAAATAAAGAAATTTATTTTAATTAATTCTATTTTCCCTCACCCACTTGCACTTTTCTACATCTCCCACTTGCATCCTAAACCCTATTCCTAATCTCTTCTAGAATCCATCTAATCCTAATAAATTAGCCCAAACCCATCCATTATCCCTTTTCCCTAAATTTGAGGAGGTCACTTCTCAAATTTGGAGTAAAGTCTTAAAAAATCAATAAAGCCTTTACCCATTCAACAAGCTAACTTGTTAAATACCCCCAAATTTGGAAGGACTCTTACAAATTTGTCCCCAAATTCTTCAAACTATTAATGGTTAACTAACCCTTAGTGGCATGGTTAGAGACTTTTTGCCTAACTCAACCTTCATCTAACCCAGGGGTCTCATCAAGCAATCATTGCTTTGACCATGGTTATCCCTTTAACCTTTGCACAAGAGTTTACCCCTTGGGTAAAAGCTTTATCCATTGGATAACCTTAACCTAACCTTAACCCTTACCTTCTAAGGTAACCATCATGTCTTCTCAAGCATTTAATGCTTCTTTCATCTCCTCTGAAGCAGTCTCTTGTTGAAGATTGTCACCATTTCATTGGTGAGAATTGTAAACATGGATTGATTAAATTTCAATCCTGGCCCTTGTTAAGATTATCCAATCTTGAGCATCTGTTGCCCTATTTTACCTATAAATAGAGCCCATTCCTTCTTCAAAAAGGAAATTCTTTGTGCATCAAACTTATAGTCTCATAACATTAAGCATATTATCTCTCTTTGATAGAATAGCTTGTTAGATCATTTTGATAGCATTCTAATCTTAGATATATCATGTTAGCTTCATCTTAGTATCATTTTCATACTAGTTTAAGATTCATATCAATATCTTGCATCTTATCATCATCTAGTTTCATATCTAAATCATCACTATGATCTTGGTTGCATTTCATTTAGATCTTAGAATCATTTAAATCTCGTTCTTTAGGTTGTCATCTTAAAGAATCAAGTGCTCTTCCAAGCTGAGAGCCACCTTGAATCTTGAAGATCCTTGGAGATAGAGGAACATGGAACGATTTTAAGAGATTAGATTCATTTAACTTGTTTTGATTGATTTCTAACCTCTAATGCAATGTTTCATGTGTGTGTTTGAATTGTTTCCTCATATTATAGGTTGATACCATTTTTCTAGCATACATTTCTGGCGCCCATTGTGGGGCATGTCCCCAAAAATAACATCATTTTTCATGCAGTTAGAAGACAACAATCACACCAAAATACTATAATAGCACATCTGAAACTTTCTGTAGTAGATCTATGCTAAACCTTAGCACATCCATGATAGATATTAGCGCATAGAAACCATCTTTTAACGCACTTGATCTTCCTTTTAGCGCATATCCATCTCTATTATTTCAGCGCATAGAAGTACTATTTTAGCGCATTTGGGCCACATAATAGCACATAGGTGCTTTTTCTTAGCGCATAGACATCATTTCTTAGCACATCTGTGCAATACTTTAGCACATAGAGCTAGTAGAGACAAAACATTGTAGTAGAGTCAAAAATTAGGCTTGTGGGAGGCAGAATATATATGGAATATAATATTTAAGTATAAGTGACATTTCCTCTTCTCTTTTCTCTTTCTTATACTTTAAGTTATATTCCATATATATTGTCAGGATGTTTGAGAGGGGTTTCAGACCTTTAGGAGTTATAATGCAAAATCTAGTTTTTGGAAGATCCTCCAAATTTTAGACTTACTCAAATTTCAGGGTATTTCAGGATCAGGATTGTAAAATTTGTAATGAAGATCAGAATTTAGGCTTGTGAAGCCCACCATGATGATTTGATTTTTTTCTGCTAACTGAGTGTGTGCAGGTTCTAACATTTTTATGCAGGAACAAAAGGAATTAGTCTAGTTTTCTTTGTTTTCTTTCAAAGTTAGTAAAAAGAACTCACCTTTCTTTTTTCACTAGCCATTTTTATTCATTTAATTATTCTTAATTCTTCCTATTAATTAAATTAAGATTTAATTAATATACCCTTCTTCTATCTAAGCCATTTAATTAAATACCCCCCCTCTATCCATTTTAATTAAATTTATATTTAATTAAAAATATCAATTTATCCCCTTTACCATTTTAATTAAATCTACATTTAATTAAAATCTCATTTGCATTTAAATAAATCTAAATTTATTTAAAAATCCCCCCACTTGTAAAATCCTACAAATGCAAGTTGCAACCAAATTGAAATAAAGAAATTTATTTTAATTAATTCTATTTTCCCTCACCCACTTGCATTTTCCTACATCTCCAACTTGCATCCTAAACCCTATTCCTAATCTCTTCTAGAATCCATCTAATCCTAATCAATTATCCCAAACCCATCCATTTTTAATTAAAAATATACCCTTGCATCTTATCATGTTAGCTTCATCTTAGTATCATTTTCATACTAGTTTAAGCTTCATATCAATATCTTGCATCTTATCATCATCTAGTTTCATATCTAAATCATCACTAGGATCTTGGTTGCATTCCATTTAGATCTTAGAATCATTTAAATCTCGTTCTTTAGGTTGTCATTTTAATAGCAAGCTGAGAGCCACCTTGAATCTTGAAGATCCTTGGAGATAGAGGAACATGGAACGATTTTAAGAGATTAGATTCATTTAACTTGTTTTGATTGATTTCTAACCTCTAATGCAATGTTTCATGTGTGTGTTTGAATTGTTTCCTCCTATTGGAGGTTGATACCACTTTTCCAGCATACACTAACATAGTCAACTCTCTTGATAAAACATTTACTGCCAAAATTTTTAAATTAAATGACATTAGGTGATGTACCATACTAGTATTCATAAGGAGTTTTATCCTTACATCTCTTTACCAATATCTAGTTCATAGTGTAGACAGTTGTGCTGACATCTTCCCTCCAAATTTGTTTTGCTACACCTCCTTGTATTTGCATCGTTCTAGAAGCTTCAACAACTAACCGATTGTTCCTCTCTACAATACCATTCTACTGTGGTGTCCTCAATGCAGAAAGACACCTCTTAATTCTATTGTCTTCATAATGTCTAGTGAATTCCTCTGAAGTAAATTCACTACCTTGATCAGTCCTCAGACACTTTATCTTCTTGCCACTTTCTTTTTCAGATGAGGCCGTGAATGCGTTGAACTTACTAAAGGCTTCTATTTTGTCCTTCAAGAATCTGACCCACATCATTCTTGAGCAATCATCAGTGAAGATCATAAAATATCTATCACCTTGAATACTTTTAGTCCTTATTGGTCCACAGAGATCTGTATGAACCAAATCTAACAAATGTTTTGCTAGGAAAAAATTTCTCTTAAAAGTTGAGAATGTCATCTTTCCTAGTTGACATTCCTTACACAGAGCATTCACCAGTTTGTCCAACTAAGGCAAACCTCTTACCAACTTGGACCTACTGAATATGACAAAATCTCTGATGCCAAAGCCAAGTATCATCTACTTTAGCAATTAAACAATTGCTGATTTTAGGATTTAAGTGAAACATGTTACTTTTTGTCTGCTTGCCAGTTGCAATTAGTTCACCTTTTCTCCCATAGATTTTTCATATTCCCATAGATTTTGTCATTGAGTTGAGATACACTCAAAAGATTGTTCTTTAATCCTTCAACCCAGTAGACATCATCTGCACTACTCTTTCCATTAAGAGAAAATTTTCCCTTCCCTTTTACCATGTAGGGTGAGTCATTTCCAAATCTCACAACTCCTCTGTCAAATTCCTTCAAGGTAAGAAATTTACTCTGGTCACCGGTCATGTGATGTGAATAACCACTATCTATGATCAAATCATCAGAACTATTCATATGAGAAACTAATGTCTTCTGATCAGATGTCTCCTCTTTAATGGTAACAAAGACAATGTCTTCATTAGCATCTCCCTTAGATTCCTCATTAGTGATACCACCATCAATTGAAATGAGACAATATTTTTTACATCTTCCTTTGCACTTCTTGTACTTATCACACTTATGCTCATTTTCACCAGTAGGATAGTTAGTTGCAATGTGTCCAATCTTGTTACATGTAAAACACTTCAAAGGTAATTTACCTCTATACTTACCGGTACCTTTGGGTAACCTCTTGGCCAACAATGCTTCAAGTTTGATCTGAATATCTTCATCATCAACTTCTCTACTGGATCTAGACTCATAACTATGACTAACATCTCTTCTCTTCCTCATAGGTGGATTAGAAATTGAAGCTCTAAATGCAGATTCAAATTTTTGAGCACTACCATCATAACCATTTAATTCAAATGCAGTAAGTGAAGAGGGGAAAAATATTTGGAAGGATAATAAGATGGTTAGATTTCAAATAGACAAGCAATAAAGAATGAAACACAAACAATGCAATAAAACCCAATTATACCTTGCTTTCACCTTCTTCCTCAACTGAGCTTGGATGAATTTCAAGTGCACCCAAATGCCTCCAACTTGATGTTGATTTTCTCCTAGATTGCTTGATGTGGTTTCTCTCCTTTTCTCATCAAGATTAATGGATTATTGGATTGGATTTGGATGATGGATGGAAGGATTTGATAATGGAGGATTATGAGGACATACTAGAGGGATGATTAGAAGAGGATGAGAGGAGAAAATAGTAGCACAAGAATACCATAGAAGATGCTCCTGATTTGTGCAAAGAAGAGGCTCCAATTTATAGATTGGAGAAGGCCAAGATTGATTTGATCATTAAGGGTTGAGATTGATTTGAGATAGAAGGCATGAATCAAGGGTGCCTTGGGAAAATAAATAGGAATATAAAATTCCTTGAGAAGAGGGGGGAAAGGAAATTTGAATTCAAATTGAGGAATTAAAAATTCTAAAATAAGGATGCATTGAGGGATTCAAAGAAATTTGAATTTCTTTGAGAGGTTCAATGTTGATGTGACATGAGTGGGAATTAAAATTCAAGGGATAATGATAAGCATGGTTATGAGATATTCTAGAAGGATTAATTAGGATAAGTGGGATTAGGAAAAGTGATTTGTAGGAATCACATGACTAGCTTAATTAATTAGAATTAATTAACTAAGTGGGTTTACAAGAGATAATTATTGGAGGGGACTTTAGAAGAATAGGGGAATAGTTAATTTATTTGATAAATTAATTATTGGACAATAGTGATAGAATTAATAAAATTAGATTTAATTAACACTGAGAAGAAAAAGGATAACACAATTAAGTCAATTAATTATGTTGTCAGGTTTAAATTAATTAAATATTAATTTTAGGTGTCTACAGTAAGTTTACAAATGATTGAGTCAAGAATTACCTTAGATTTATCAATGGACTTTAGCTCCTGAATGGTTGCAACTCAGATAGCATAGACTGGTAGAAGGGTACTCCACAACTTGCTAACCATTGTGGCATCCTCCAATTTACCACCAATACTCTTGATCTGACTAACTATCTCCTTGATCCTTTGACCATACTGTTGAATATTCTCATGTTCAACCATCTACATGTCATCAAATTTACCTCTCAGACTCTCTTCTCTAGCAATCTTCACATGCTCATCACCACTATAGATTTCCTCAAGTTTGTTTCACACATCATAAGTAATCACTAGACCATGTACATCAACATACTCTGAATCAGACAAAGAATTGATAATGACATCCAATGCTTGATTATTTTCTTGTTGCTCTTTCTTTTGATCATCATATATAGTCCCTCTAGGTGTAACATATTGAGTTGCAACATGTTCCCAGTATTGACTACCTAGTCTTTTGATATAGATTTTCATCCTATCATTCCATATTCTATAGTTTTCCCTATTAAACTTTGGGCCTTCTTTCTTCATCATGTTCTTAAAGATCTTTACCTCAAGTTGTTAGGCTTAGACACTAAAGGATCTGAAATTCTTTGATACCAATTGATGGTATGATGAATCAATAAAGATCCAAACAACTATTGAGGGAGGGGGGGGGGGGTAAATTAGTAGATAGAAAACTGACTAAACTTTCACCAACCTCAAAAACAATCTCACAAGTCAATCTTGGAACTAACTCGTTCAAACACTGAACTACAAATTACAATATCATTGTCAACTATACCATTTGACTGTCATAACAAAATAACAACATAACAACTCTGAAACTCTTAAAACCTTTTAACAAAAACATTTAAATACTTTACTAACAATAGTAAAAGCACATTTTAGATTACTATTGGTCATCTTATCATATCTAAGTGGATTCAACAATCAAGCAAATTAACCATAGAAATATAACCACAAAAACATTCACCACTTGACACAATGATTTTGATGTGGAAACCCAAATGGGAAAAACCACGGTGGGGATGAATACCCACAAGTATTCTGAACTCTTCTCAATTTCGCCCTGTTAGGAGCCAAGCTTGTTAAATCTTTACAAAAAGTCCTGTTAGGGACCACCCGGTTAAGGGATTGACTATAATGCCCTATTAGAAACAATACCCTATTAGGAGTAACGTCGATAGAGGATTGAAATACAAGCTAATGGATCACCTAGTTAGAGGATTTAGATAGGACTAAGCCTATTAGAGCTTACCCAGTTAAGGGATTTGATTGTTGTAATTGTTAGAGAATAATGAGGGTTTGTTGATCTGGTGAATAGCACTACTCTGCTTGGTAAGATCCTTTTCACTCTTCTATCTACCTTCACACATACTAGAGATACACCTTCTAGTTCGACAACCAATCACTCTTACACAACCAAGATTTCCAACACTACAACAAAATAACTCATTGACCTTATAAGAAAAACAATAGGTTGGTAACACATCATAAACCTAAGATCTCATAGAGATTACAAACAAATTGGTTCAAGTATGACCATTGGATTACATAACAATCATTGCACATTATTCAAGACAACCTTGACCTCTCCTTGATCACTGCTTCATCGATTCCTGTAACTCATCACGTAGTTTCTACTTCATACAATGTATTCACTCATTCCCAAGATAAAACCATTATCTCTACATGCCAAAAACTATTTGAAACTCTTCACATACAACAAGCATATGTGGCATAATCATTACCGTTCAACATTTGATCATAAACCAATACAATCGATTCACCAAGCTCCATCTATTAGGGTTTAGCACATCAATAGGTAGGTTACTGGTTGATCTCACTGCTTCTCAAGTAATACTGGTTTCCTTCACTACCTCACCCACAGTTGTGAAACAACATCATAACAACATAATTATCGGTTATAATTGACATCAATGACAACAAAATAATTCATCAATGCAATATTCATGCAAATGCCAACACATCCCTACATAACTAAGTCTCTTCGAGAGGGTTGGTAATCCCCAACTAATCTCTGAGATATTCAAAAGTGTCTTTAGGCAATGGTTTAGTTATAATATCTGCAACCTATTCCATAGTAGGGACATAAACTAGTTCGACTTCCTTTGCTTCAACCTTTACTTCAAGAAATTATACCTTATAGAAATGTGTTTTAATTTGGAATTAAATATTAGATTCTTCAATATATCAATAGCAACAGTATTATCATAGTGAATAACAATAGGCTCATCATAACTTACTCTTATATCCTTCAACATCTATTTCATCCATAAAATCTGAGTACAGTTGGTAGCAACAACTATATATTTCGCTTCAGTAGTAGATAATGAAGTGCATGATTGTTTCTTGCTAATCCATGAAACCAAATTCTTTTCAAGAGAGAATGCACCGCAAGTGGTGCTTTTCTGATCATCCACATCTCCTACCCAATTAGAATCTATAGACGCACATAAACTGAAATCATCATTCTTTGGATACCATAACCCAAAGTCTATTTTACTTGCCAAATATCTAAATATCCTCTTGACAATAGTGTTATAAGATTCTCTAGGATTTGACTAAAATCTAGAGGCAATATAGATAGAGTTCATTATATCAAGTCTAGTCTGAGTTAGGTATAGCAATCCACCAATCATTGATTTGTATCTACTTGGATTCACTTTAGGAGATTCATCATCTTTTGATAATTTGGAACTGATTATCATAGGAGTACCAACAAGTTTATAATTCTCAAGTCCAAATTTCTTAAGTAACTCCTTCACATACTTAGTTTGAAAAATGAAAATACCTTTATTAGTCTGAGTAATCTATAAACCTAAGAAAATTTTTATCTCACCAATCATAGACATTTCAAATTGATTCTTCATATCATCAACAAATTTCATGCATAGACTATCTTATCCTCCAAAAATGATATCATGCACAAAGACTTCAATAATCAAGATGTCATTATGCTCAATTTTGTAATATAAGTTACTATCAACATTACCTTTGCTAAAACGAAGCTTTGAAAGATATTTATCTAATCTAGAATACCATGCTCTAGGGGCCTTTTTTAGTCCATATAAAACTTTCTTTAGTCTGAAAACCATGACCTTGTCTTCTGATAAAGAGAATCCATCAGGTTGCTCAATGTACACTTCCTCTTCAACATCTAGGGAAAACTTTAAGAGACCCCTTCCTTGGACAAGGTGTAAAAACTTGCTGAAAGCTGTATAATTCCCGAGGAAAAAATTAATTTTACTAGCAAATTTTCATGGTTTATGGAGAAAAAATAATAATCTCCATTGGTGAATTAGCCGTGATTGCTCAAAGTTTGTGAAAAATCCTCATGAATTGTAATGCTTTTAAAACCCAAAAAATATTTGCATGGGCGAATTGTAATGTTTTTAAAACCAGAATAATATTTGCATTGGCGATTTCAACCTATTTTAAAACCATTAAAAAAATATATTGGCGATTTCAACCTATTTTCAAAACATAAAAAATCAAATATTGGTGATTTCAAGCTATTTTCAAACCAAGAAAAAATATATTGGCGATTTCAAGATATTAAGTCATTAAAACACATGGCACCCAATCGTCAACTCTCTCCCTGAAAGACTGCCTATTAGAAATCTCACGACCTAGTGACAAGCCCTTACGACTCTATCTCCAACTCACAAGCTGAAAATGCTAAGCCTTTATAACCTTGAGACCTAGCTGTTGGCATTATGTGAACCAGTATGAGGACATGATGACATTGTATGTTGTCATTGATGTCAATAACCGATATTTGTGAAGAGAGAACCGATATGTTACCAAGAACTAGTATAGGAGAGAACTGGTATAACATTGTGAACCAATATGTGTGCCAAAGTGAAGCGGTGTGTTTGTTCAAGGTGAACCGACATGTTGATATGAGAACCGGTACATGGAAGCTTTGTATGACTACCGGTTGGTAGTCTCAGGGTTTCTGGTTGATGAGTTTCAAGCCTGTGTGACTCAACCAGTGACTTTGTGTGATGAGTTAGCATTGCAACGAAGAACAAACTATGTTGCCATGTTAGCCTTGTGCACGTGAATGATCTTGCATGAAGGAGATTGTTCCTATCTACCTCGGGAATGTGTGAAGTTTGTAAATGGTGAAAACACATGATGGGTTATCAGCCACCATGAAAGCAGTGGAAAATGAACGATGGAGAATGTCTTGAGACTAGTTCAAGACTGTTGCATTCAATGCAATGTGCTCAATAGTCAAGATTGAACCATTTGAATTGCTTAACCTAACAAGTTTAGGGTTTAGGGTTTATGCTACCGACCTGTCTGTTTCCTATAAGGTCAATGTTGTGTTTATTTATGAAGTTGTTGGCAAAAGTTGTGTGTGTGTATCCAAGTGAAGAGATACGTAATTCTTGCTAGACCAAAATGAAAAAAGTGATACCTATAGAGTGTAAGTGCAGAAGACGAAGAGGAGCTAAAGTGGATCTGCATTGGCATTGAGTGCTATTACTAGATCATTGTATACCTGTTGATCTCTAACCACTTCAATAGTTGGGAAATCCCTTAACTAGGTAGCTTTAACCAACTTACTATAAATCCTTTGACAGGGTGACTCAAATCCATTGAGTTCTTGAAATCCTCTAACAAGGTAACCTTTAACAAGGTTCAACCCTTAACTGGGTATTCTAGCCATCCCTTAACCGGGTGATCCCTAACAGGATCGGTTCCTAATAGAACCTATTGTATTAGTCTTTAACCAGACAAGGCTCCTAATAGAGTGGACTTCTAAAGAGTTCAAAATAGCTTGTGGGTATTCATCCCCATCATGGTTTTTCTCAGTTGGATTTTCACGTGAAAATTTTGTGTGTCATGTGTGGTGTTTTTCATGTGATGGTTTAGTGTCTTATGTCTGATGGTAAAACATGTTGAACTAGTTATTATATTTTTGGTGATAGAATACCTATTCATGCACTAGGGTGAAATGGAAATGAAGTATTAGATTGTATGAAAAGATAAGTGTCAACTAGTTTATGCATGTCTCAGTTATTTTGGGTTTAGCTGGTTGTACTTTGTTTAAGACCAGTGTTACTATTTGTAGGTCAATGCACAGAGTCTACTGATAAACTAGTTTTAAGAAGGTGTTTTTGCCTGTACTAATTCACCTCCCCTCTCAGTACCGGTTTGGTACTATCCATTCATCATTGAGTTATCAATCGGTATCAAAGTCTCCTCCAGGTCCTTTGTGTTGTAAGCTTAACCGCTTGAGGGAAAGATCCTATTGTAATGATGAAGAGGGAAGGTCCAAAGTTCAACAGAGAGAATTTCAATATATGGAAAGATAGAATGAAGATATACATAAGAAGTATGGGTGCTCAACACTGGAGCTATGTTGAGAATGCCTTTGTTATTCCTACTAGTATTCTCACTGATGATCAAAAGAGAGAAATACAGGAGAATGGGAAAGTCATGGAAGCCCTAATCAACAGCTTATCTGATATTGAGTTTATTGATGTCCAAGATAAGGACAACCCCAAAGAAGTATGGGACACTCTTGAGAGTATCTATGGTGGTGATGAGCATGTAAAATAGGCTAAAGAAGAAAGCCTTAGGGGCAAGTTTGAAGACATGCAGATGGTTGAAGGAGAGACAATTCAACAATATGGAATAAGAATCAAAACTATTGTTGGAGACATCAAGAGTGCAGGAGGCAAAATAGAAGATTCCACTGTGGTAAGCAAAGTTCTATCCTTATTACCAGTCTATGCAATAAGGGTTGCTGCTATTCAGGAGTTGAGATCAAGAGACAAGACTAAGGTATTCCTTGACTCCATCATTGTAAAGTTGATAGCCTATGAGCTAAATAGTTTTGATGGCAGTGTTCAAAAGACTGAATCAACTTTTAAAGCCTCTGTTGTATCATCAAGAAAAGGAAAGGAAGCATGCACCAGTGGTGAACCGAGACAGAGTAGAGAAATGGATGATGAGGAGATCCTAATGGAATTTGAAGCTCTTCTTACTGGGAAGCTTCCAAAAGGAACCGGTAAATACAGAGGTAAGCTCCCTTTGAAATGTTTATCTTGTAACTGGATAGGACATATTGCTATAAACTATCCTAATGGTGACAACAAGGATAAACTGGAGAGGTTCAAGAAATTCAAAGGAGGAAACCGGCGAAACTGCTTTGTTGCAGTTGATGAAGGTGTCATAGATGAAGAATCAGAAGGTGAAGAGAATGAAGACATTGTGTTTGTTGTAGTAAAGGAAGATGTGTCAGACAAGAAGGCTCTTGTCTCCCACTTTGATAATTCCAATGAGTGGATTATTGACAGTGGCTATTCTCACCATATGACTGGTGACTGGAGCAAGTTTCTATCTTTGGAAGAATATGATGGTGGTGTGGTTCATTTTGGTAACAATGCACCATGTATGGTCAAAGGAAGAGGGTCCATCTCTTTGAATGGAAAGAGTAGTGCTAACAATGTATATTGGGATGATGGTCTCAAACACAATCTTTTGAGTGTTGCCCAGCTGAATGATAGTGGTCTCACTCTGGATTTCAAGAATGGAGTATGCAGAATCAAAGGAAAGAATGGTGAAGTGGTGGCCACCGGTATGCAGACCAAAGGAAACTTATTTCAGCTGAATGCAAATGTAAGTACATATCTTCTAGCTAAATTTGATGATAGCTGGATATGGCATAGGAGACTATGCCATGTAAACTTTGTAAACATTGTGAAGGCCAGTAAGACCAAGGCAGTCAGAGGATTGCTGGTGCTGAGAAAATCAGAAAATACCTTGTGCAGAGAGTGTCAACTAGGGAAAATATCTTCCTCAACTTTTAAAGGTAAATATTTCTTAGTAGACAATTTACTTGATCTTGTGTATATTGATTAATGTGGTCCTATGAAAACTAGGAGTGTGCAGGGTGATAGGTACTTCATGATTCTCAGTGATGACTACTCAAGAATGATGTGTGTCACATTATTGAAAGATAAGTTTGAAGCTTTTGAAAAGTTCAAAGGTTTCAGAGCATTAGTGGAGAAGGAAAGTGGTAGAAGAATAAAATTCCTTAGAACTGATCAAGGAGGAGAGTTCACTTCCAATGAATTCAACAAGTATTATGAAGAAAACAACATTAAGAGGCAACTGTCTGCCCCCCAGACTCCACAACAGAATGGCTTAGCAGAGAGAAACAAGTGGACTGTGGTTGAAGTAGCCAGAACTACGCTGATCCAAGGAAAAGTTCCTCACACTTTTTGGAGAGAAGCGGTGAGCACTGCAGTGTACACAATGAACTGAGTACTCATCAAGAAAGGAAAAGATAAGACTCCTTATGAGTATTGTACCGGTAAGACTCCAGTAGTAAGCTACTTTAGAATGTTTGGTAGCAAATGTTATATCAAGAGGAGTGAACATCAGAGCAAGTTCAATGCAAAATGTGATGAAGGAATATTCCTAGGATATTCTACCAAGAGCAAAGCTCTCAAATGCTTTAACAACAAGACTGAGAGAATTGTGGAAAGTATCAATGTTAGAGTTGATGAAAACTCTGGAAAACCCAAGGAAACTGATAGTAAGCAAGTAAGAGATGAATCGGTAGTAACCTTCTGGGAACCGGTTGCTAATTTGTCAAGTACCAGTAACAATGTTCCTCCACCAGTAAATGTTGATGTTGATGAAGATGAGGATGAAGAAGAAAAGTAGGAGGAAGCAGCCAAGAACATTCCTTGGTATGTCAAGCTGAATCATGATCCTAAGCAGATCATAGGAGATAAGGATGGAGGAATCCTTACAAGAAGAAAGGTCAGAGAAAGATCTTGTATAATCTCTTAATTTGAGCCTAAATCATTCAAAGAGGCACATAAAGATGAGGATTGGATGAAGGCAATGGAGGAGGAACTTGACTAGATAGAGAAGAATGATACATGGTCTTTGGTACCTAGACCGGAGCATAAAAATGTCATTGGAACCAAATGGGTTTTTAGAAACAAGCTAAATGAGGATGGCACAGTGGTAAGGAACAAAGCTAGATTAGTATGTAAAGGATATGCTCAGGAAGAAGGAGAAGACTATGGAGAAACCTTTGCTCTAGTAGCTAGATTGGAAGGAGTTTGTATGCTTCTTGCATATGCAACCTTTAAAAGATTCAAAGTATATCAAATGGATGTAAAATCTGCATTTCTAAATGGAGTACTTGAAGAGGAGGTATATATAGAGCAACCAGATGGGTTTTCCCTATGTGAAGACAGTGACATGGTGTGTAGGCTACATAAAGCCTTATATGGTCTAAAGCAAGCACCTAAAGCATGGTATGAGTGCCTGCACTCCCATTTACTGAAAATTAGAATTGAGAGAACAAGCGAAGATAGCAATATCTACTTGAAATCTAAAGGAGATCAGATCTTGGTCTGTGAGGTATTTGTTGATGACATTATCTTTGGTGGAGATGATAAGATGAGTCATGAGTTTGTAGATGAGATGAAGAAAGAGTTTGAAATGCCACTCATAGGGGAGATTAAGTTCTTTATTGGACTACAGATTCAGTAGATGAAAGATGGAATCTTTATCACTCAGTCCAAGTATGTTAAAGAGGTGTTGAAGACCTTTGGCATGGAAGATAGCAAACCGGTTGGTACACTGATGGTGACCAGTTGTAAACTATCCAAAGAGGATGACTCAGCATTGGTTGATGAGAAGGAATATCGATCAATGATTGGTAAGTTGCATTATGTAGTGCATAGCAGACTAGATATTGCACATGTAGTTGGCATCACTATAAGGTTCTAGAAAAGTCCAAGAGAATCCCATTTGGTTACAATCAAGTAGACTCTTAGGTATCTAAAGGGAACTATTGATTATGGATTGTGGTATCCATATAGCAAAGATTTCAACTTGAAAGTATTCGTAGATGCTGATTGGGCAGGTAATGTGGACAACCGGAAGAGCAAAACTGGTGATGCATTCTTTCTTGAAGGTAGACTAGTCTCATGGATGAGTAAGAAGTAGAGTTGTATCTCTTAGTCTACAACAAAAGCAAAGTATGTTGCAGCTTTCATGAACTGCACTCAGACAATTTGGATGAAGCATGTATTAAATGGCTTCAAAGTTCTTGTATCTGATTCGGTAAGTATATTTTGTGACAATACTAGTGTAATTAACATCTCCAAGAATCTGGTTTTACATTCTAGAACCAAGCACTTTGAGCTTAAGTATCATTTCTTGAGGGAAAAGGTTCAAAACAAAGAGATTGCACTGGAACATGTTTCTAGTAAGGAGTAGTTAGCAGATATATTCACCAAGCCTCTCCCAAAGGCTACATTTATGTACTTAAGAGGTGAGTTAGGGGTGCTGCCCCTTCAGGAGGTAAACTAAAGGTATATACTCCACATCAGTCAAGTATTACATAGTCAAAATTCTCTTCAAGATTGATGTGATGACGGATGCTACTCCTTAGGGGGAGCAGCATAGTGTAACAGGAAAAGCTTGTGCCTCCACTTTGGCATTGTTGTCAAAGGGGGAGAAGAAGTGAAGCGGAGAAGATATCTATAGAATTTAGAGGAGAAGATGTGAAGCAGCAAGATATCTTTGTATATTGCCATCAATGCCAAAGGGGGAGATTGTTGGCATTATGCGAACCAATATGAGGTCATGATGACATTGTATGTTGTCATTGATGTCAATAACCGGTATTTGTGAAGAGAGAACTGACATGTTACCAAGAACTAGTATAGGAGAGAACTGATATAGCATTGTGAACTGGTATGTGTGCCAAAGTGAAGTGGTGTGTCTATTCAAGGTGAACCGGCATGTTGATATGAGAACTGATACATGGAAGCTTTGTATGACTACCGGTTGGTAGCCTTAGGGTTTTCGGTTGATGAGTTTCAAGGCTGTGTGACTCAACTGCTGACTTTGTGTGATGAGTTAGCATTGCAATGAAGAATAGACTGTGTTGCCATGTCAGCCTTGTGCACATGTAGGATCTTGCATGAAGGAGGTTGTTCCTATCTACCTCAGGAATATGCAAAGTCTGTAAATGGTGAAAACACGTGATGGGTTATCAGTTGCCATGAAAGTGGTGGAAAATGAATGATGGAGAATGTCTTGAGATCAGTTCAAGACTATTGCATTCAATGCAATGTGCTCAACGATCAGGATTGAACCGTTTGAATTGCTTAACCTAATAGGTTTAGGGTTTAGAATTTATGCTACCGACCTGTCTGTTTCCTATAAGGTCGATGTTGTGTTTCTTTCTGAAGTTGTTGGCAAAAGTTGTGTGTGTGTATCCAAGTGAAGAGATACGTAATTATTGCTAGACCAAAAGGAAAGAAGTGATACCTACAAAGTGTAAGTGCAGAAGGTGAAGAGGAGCTAAAGCGGATCTGCATTGGCAATGAGTGCTATTACCAAATCATTGTATACCTATTGATCTCTAACCACTTCAATAGTTGGGAAATCCCTTAACTGGGTAGATTTAACCAACTTACTATAAATCTTTTGATAGGGTGACTCAAATCCATTAAGTTCTTGAAATCCTCTAATAAGGTAAACTTTAACAGGGTTCAACCCTTAACCTAGTATTCTAGCCATCCCTTAACTGGGTGATACCTAATAGGATCAATTCCTAACAAAACCTATTATATCAGTCTTTAACCGAACAAGGCTCCTAACAGAACAAACTTCTAAAGAGTTCAAAATAGCTTGTGGGTATTCATCCCCACCGTGGTTTTTCCCAGTTGGGTTTCCATGTGAAAAATCTGTGTGTCATGTGTGGTATTTTTCATGTGATGGTTCAGTGTCTTATGTCTGATGGTAAAACATGTTGAACTAGTTGTTATTATGTTTTTGGTGATAGATTACCTATCCATGCACTAGGGTGAAATGTAAATGAAGTATTAGATTGTATGAAAAGATAAGTGTCAACCGGTTTATGCATGTCTCAGTTATTTTGGGTTTAGCTGGTTGTACTCTATTTAAGACTGGTGTTACTATTTGTTGGCCAAAGCACATTGTATACTGACAAATCAATTTTAAGAATGTGTTTTTTCCTGTATTGATTCAGCCCCCCTCTCAGTACCAGTTTGATACTATCCGTTCATCATTGAGTTATCACTAGCGACTGAGGGAAACTGAACTACCACTTGCCAATTCTCGACCACAAAATGTTAAGTCCTTGTCACCATAGTGACTTAGAGATAGTGGTAACTTTAACCCTTTTCATGTACTCAACAACATAAAACTATTTATCTCTAAACCACTAACAGTTCACTCGCAAGCTCGCGACTTGATCAGGTATTCAAAAATTTAATTTCGCGAGCTAGCAATAACCATAAAACTTAGCCACAAACTGTCTAGTCGCTAGCTTGCGACCTAAAAATGCTAACATTAAATAAAAATGAGAGCTAGCAACAACTGCATGAAATGAGTTACTCGCTAACTTTCATGGCTATAATGTATGACATCAGATCGACTCGAGATGTCACGACCAAAGCAATTTCATTAACAATCTCTAGCTCAGTAACATAAAACACTAACACCCAAAAAGGTAGAGACCTCGTGATGTAAACCCAAACCAACTTGTCACCAACTCACGACTTGATCAAATATTCAAACATGTTACCTTGCAAGCTGGTGATAACCATAAAACTTAACCACAAACTATCTAGTCGCTAGCTCGCAACCTAAAAATGCTAACATTAAACAAACATGAGAGCTAGTGACAACTATGGTGGCCAGCTAATATGAACATGGGATTTTTAAGTCTTGGATACTGACTCATTCCTGAGGGACTAGTTTGAAGGTTTCTCTTGAGTCGAGGTTGATTAGACAAGTGAGGATGACAGTTTTAGAGGCATAAAAGGATTAGATAGCTTCTAAGTTAGAGATGGGAGATCATGGATTTCTTTGAGAAATCAGAGCTCAAGTTGCTTGTTGTCAGGGATTCTGAAGCAAAATTTGTCCAATCAAGGAGGAAGAAAATCTGAACAAAATCGGTCACAATAGATGAGCCTTAGTAGGATGTAGTGGATTTGATAGGTATGACTTCTAGAGTCTACATTCATGTTGAAAAATACCAAAATGATGATTTTTCACGTGAATGAGCATCACCAAATGAAGTGTTAAAAGGTTATAAATACAATGGAGTGGTGACTTAATTGGTAGAAGAGAAAAGAAACCTTTTTCATTTTCTGAGAGTGGTGTTTTTCTTAGAAAGGAAGATGATGTTTGAGCAGGATCGTGCATGGAGTTGTTGTGTGCTCTGTGATACCAGATGGGTGTTTTTTGTTTTTTCCTGTGTGGGTTTGTTTATTGTCAGAGGGGTTGTGAAAGTGGGAAGGATTGCTAGAGGGGATGTGAAAGGATTTTCTTATCAAGAAAGGCCAAGCATGGCACATACTCTGCTTCTACTCTGTCACAAGATGGTAGGGGGTTTGAAGAAGGAGCTCGCAAAGGAATGAAAGAAGGATTTGTTTGGGTAGGGAGTGGCAACCAGTCATCTTTGTGATGATATGGAAGCTGCAACCCCTCCCCAACATATTACATTTACTCTAAATCTCCTCTTTCCACCTTCCTTGATCATGGGCATGAAGGCTCAAGCTCCTCTTTCCATTTTCTCTGTTCCTAGGCATGAAGGCTTCCTCCTCTATTTGGAAATGATCTGTTGGATAGAATGTAGCATCTCACATTCTATCTGAAGGCATCAGGGTGATAATGGAATGGCTTAAATAGTTTTGCAAGTTGTATAGTCATTAGGGTTCCTTTTCTAGTTCCAGTAGTGATTATAGACTCTAGGTGAAGGGAGAAAGTTGTATAGTCATTTAAAGAGAAAATACAAAGCATTTAGTGTCAAGATTTGTTCAGTTTCTTGAAGGAGTTATATATAAATTTATTTTGTGATGGTTGATGGAAGTAGTAATTTTATTCAATAGAAATTAAATTATGATCTATTTCTCTCTGGTGTATAATTCTATCTCTTTCAAATGATCAGAATCATGAGTTTTAACTTTTTTCATTTGTTGCATTGCTATGATGTATGTAATTTTTCATTTAATTCTTCCTATTATGCCCAGGAATGCAAAATTTATGTTAGTCTGGAATCATATTAAGGATTCCTCTCATTGTAATTGGTGGGCGGATTATAAGTATGAGTAGATGCCAACTTTATGGAGGAGGGAAAACATGTACATGATAGTCATAGAACACCTCCATATATATTACATAAACATCCATAGCATATAAAATCATAAGAGTATTAAGAATGAAAGTATGAAACACCATAATACATAGGAATACAACATAATTAGTAAAACATGCGTGCAACTCAATTAAAGGGAATATCTTTTGGGGATCCAATTCCATGATAGATGTTATAGATAAATAACAATTTCATAATCAAAGGCAAATCAGAAAGCATATTCACCCATAATGAATCAACTATTATAATTGGAAGGTCACTTCACCAAGTCAACATCAAGACAACAAACCAATACCTTATCCTAGGGCATAGAGTCACTTACATTTCAAAGACAAACTAATAATAAACTTCAATAAGATTCATTCAGATAAATATGAATGAATATGCCATTACATACACAACCCAGATTCATACGTAAACTAAAAAACCCTTGACCATTCAATTCACAGTGAAAACATCAATTCAACACAAAGACAATTATGTGAAGATCTCAAAATGTAAATGATATTGATATTATATTCATAATGATATCAGAAAGTAAATTCAAAAGGAGATTCAGCTATGCACTTATCAAATTCTTGAATAATTGAACTATTATAACTATATCATAGTTTTCAACATCAATAAAAGTGGCCAACTGGCCATCCCTCTCTACCTATCAAAAAGAAAAAGTGGCCATCCCTCTCAAATTAATCTTGGAATCCTTTTATAAGATGAGGATTCAACAAGCTTAGAATTAATGTGAGGAATCTTGGGTAGCAACTTGACATTTCTTCTTTTGCTTTAGCATGGCTTGCCACCTATCCATCTCTTTGTTTGTTGGCCAACTGAATGCCTTTTCCTCTTCCAACTTTGCAACTAAATCTATCCATTTGGCATCTATAACTGCCCTGGCCTCAACAATAAAACTTTCATGGTCAACCTCAACCTTGAACAATGAATCAAGCATACCATTAAAGAAATCAACATCAACCTGTTCATCTACATGCTTGATTATTTCTTCTTGCTCTAGAATCAAATCAAATTCACTGGTCCAATCAAAAACTGATTTCAAATATCCATTACTACCATAAATGGAAGGCACCAATTTCCTATAACCTTTCCCAAATCTCTGCAATTTTTCATTTATAAGCACATCCTTCCCTGTGAAAAATGCATAAGCTGCATTCATTACCTCCACCATGTCTTTAGTGTCACTGATCTTGGGAGGGAACTCGTAACTATACATCATTGTAGTATCTATCTTATCCATTAATCTTCTTCTTCCTGACTAAACATTGAACAAAGGTCCAAGAAAAGTGACAACCTCAGAGGATGTTTTACTTGCCTCTTTCAAAGAAATGTACAAATCATGCACTACCATCAATTTTCCTTTCAATACATTAATCGTGTGTTTTAGAATTCCTAACACAATAGAGATAACATTGACATTTTGTTCCTTTTCAAGCTTTTCAATTTTCTTTGTGTATTCCTCCATTTTTGCTGTCACATCAACTGGTATTTCTTGGACTTGTTATGTAATCTGTATTGGAGGGGGCTCATTTGCAATTTTTTCTTTCAACTCCACTAACTCTTCCTCCAGAGCACCCTTCTTCATAAGTGTCTCTTCATATTTTTTAGATCAATGGCTATATGTTTATGTGTATCTTCTTGACAAATCCTCTATTTTTGATAAATTAATGAAAGAAACTTGAGTAAAAAATGAGGCAATCTCCGTGTCAGTTGTGTTCTGCAAATTACAAATAATTCTATCAGCTTTCTTTTCTACTTGGATATTTAGAAGGTGGGGCTTTTTAGTGGAAGGGGCCAAAGACCAAGTATCAAGTGTCTTTGACTTAGGATTAAATCCTGATCCTCTTATTACATCTCCAATTTCAAATTTAGTTTTAAACATTGAGTCCTCTTGCTTCCTAATCTTATCAATAATAAAAATAGACTTGATATCCCAGTCAGGCATCATAATCATACCAGTACTCTTAATCAATTGTCTTTCCTATTCCACAAATATTTGCTCCCTATCAGGATCATATTCCTACAATGCCTTGATGATCTCCTCTTTCTTTTCTACATTTCCCTCCTCTATGATAAGATTTTGTCTTAATTGATTTTGTTTCAACCTTGTCAAAATTTTTTTAAATTCATCTACCTTAATAAAGTCAGCATCTTTCATAAACTCATTTTACAACATCACACGCTCATTAAAGCCTTGACCAAGGGCTTCATTTGTTTCTCCCTATTCTTCATTCTGCCCTGCTTCTCTGAGATGTGTCCTTATTTGATTAAAGTAGTGTCCTTGTTCTGTAATAATTCTTCTAGTAGGGTCTCTCCTCACAATTTTACCGACCTCTTTGGTTTTTGGTTTCTTTGCAGATGGCACTCGGGTAGATTGAACTTCATCCCCACTCTCTACATCATCAACAGACACACTAAGTGGCCTCTTGCCATGTGAAGAATGTCCAACTTGGGGGTCTTGCTGCTGAGCAGACACTTCTAGAATTTGAGGCATTTGTTCCATCAAAGTTTCATATAAACTCAACATTCTGTTAATCCTCTCCAGGTACGGGTTATCAGGGCAAAAACTTGAAAAACTAGGGTCAACAACCTTCAATTTTGCTTCAACTCTCATCAATTTTTTTCATTTTCTTCTCCTTTCTTGTACTTCCTCTTTTCTCAAAAAATTTCTAACCACATCTTCATCATCCAATGGTTCATGGTCCTTTATTGTGGCCCAAGGTGTCATTTTTGGCAATGCACATTTAATAAATTATTCAGGATCACAGAATCTAGACACAACATTAACCAACCTATATTGTTTATGGAAATTGTTTACTTCATCAAAGGAACTCCTACCATTGGTAAAATCAAACACAACCCAAAGCCTAGGATTAACAAAAGTAGAAACCTTCTAGTGTTTTTCAAGGTATTCTTTTTCAACTAGGGTCTATTGCCAAATAAACTCCATAAAAGAAATCCTAATTGGAACAAATTTTGGTAAAATATGGGGAGGCCGAGGACACCCATAGAATCTGATCATAGTAAAGTTATCAAAAAAGAAAAGGTCCCCCCCAGTTATGTGAAATAGACCAGTTTGGAACATATTGGTAAGGTCTCAAAACTCTCCTAATATTAATTAACAAGCATTCCCTATTTATTCCTAACATTTCCATAATTGGAAAAACTAACCAATTTTCAAAGAAAAGGAAAGAAGAATGGGGAGAACTACTATCCCAAACCTGGGTCCATCTTTGTATTGGCATTAAGACACCAAATTCTTCTTTCAAAAGCTCCAATTCTTTATCCATGAACCCAACATTATAAAACAAGATTAAATGCATCAACAATGAATAATGCTTGAATGTACAGTTGGGTGCACCACTCTGAATTTCAACTAGAGCATTATGAATGTGTTCAACCACATAGCCCACATAATTATTATATTTGTTAACATCTGGGTGTTGAATGTCCATAGCCATCATCAATAATTCAGTTGACATTGTTGAATCTCCATCAAAACCCAACACTCTGCATAGTCCATAGATTGTACAATGCATATAATGGTGGAAAGGTGTGATGTCAAATGGTGGTTTGATACTATTTGAAATTATAACTAGTTTCCTATTCACCCTAGGCATGTATCTGGGAATTGCATGCTTCTTGATAACACCTTTGTATTTTCTATAATCCTCTACAATCCACTCCAAATCTATATCTATACATGCAACACCAGTAATCTGGAAAGCTTCAACAAAGCTAGCTCTATTAATTGAAACTGGGGCAGATTGGGTCTTTCTTCTGATTATCCTAGATACTAGGCAATAGTGTTTGGCCAACTCTTTGATCAAATCCACATCAACATACACATTTGACACAATTAACTTTTCCATATTTAAATCCCAAGGGTTTGACATTGGGACACCCTTAACCCTATTATTCCACAAATAATGAAACAGAGCAGAGCTAGTCATATGAAGCATGGTCGGGTTTCTGCATTGGCTCCATAAATCTTTCCATGCCAAATTATTTGTATTCAAAGCAACAGAAGTCCCTGGCAAAAAATCTACAAATTATTCTTTGTATTTCTTATCCTTCTTTTCCATAGTGACCTTGGGCTTGGAACCTCTAGGTCCTCCACTTGTCATGGCCTTGGGCTTGGAACCTCTAGTTCCACTCGTCGCCTTACTCATTTTAGCTGGAGGAGAAAAACTTAACCAATTTTCTGAAATTTTCTCACACCCAAGACTTCAAATTCTCCAACGTTGTTGCAGAGCTCAATTCACAAGATTACCTCGAAGATAGAACACATTAATGCAATTATACAAAATGTCAGCTTGATCATGCAATTTATGGTATTTGGGCATGGTCACTTCTCTCAAGTCTAATTAATTGCCACACTTGCATGAACTAGCTACTGTAGCATTAATTAAAAGCTGAAGTACTCGAGAAAAAAATGAATTCATGCAATTCTCTTTGATTGGCGATCACCATTCAAAACTTTTACAAAACCTGGCAAACAAGTCCACATGTCAATCCCCATCTTTAATCGCACACTCGCAACCGATTATAACAATTTGGAAAGTAACTAGTGAGTTAGCGAAAATGCTACCAAATCCTCTTAATTGCAAGTCGCAACCCCTTTTACGAATCCTCAAATAATCTCACGAGTGAGTGATAACTGTTGATCTTCATCAAGCCATTCAGTCGCAACCTCACAATAACATTTGTAATATTCTTTCTTTACCTACGAGCTGCCAACTGCTGCAAATCTAACAAAATAACTTATTTCATCGCAAGCTCGCAACTCAAAACTTAACATGACTTAAACCCTTGTGATCCCATGACAACAAGACACTTAACCGCTATCGCCTGCTTGCAACACTTTTTGACTTAAGACTTACAAACCTACGAGCATGCGATGACCACAAAGTTAGACCAAAACTTACCTGTTGCCAGATCGCAACATAAAATGCTAAACAACTTCAAAACCTACGAGCAAGTGATGAAACCAACTAAGCTATGATACCAACAACATCGCATGATCGCAAATTAAAATGAATTAACCATGAACACCTCGTGACCTTGCGATAACATAAAATCATACCTAGTCGCAACCTTGCAACATAAAATGGTCAAGTGCAAAACATCTTGGGAGGTAGTGACAACTAAAATCTCCTAGTACTCACAAGCTCACAACTTAAACTGATTTGATGATAAAGGCCCTGTGAGCTAGCGATAACCATAAAATCTCAAAACTATTTATCTCTTGACTGCAGCGACCCAGTGAGTACCAACAAAAACTGATGTTTTATGTTAATACCTTCATAAACAAGCACGAGTAGTGGCACATAGACCATTAATGACTTACTCACTAACTCTCACGGCTATAATGCATGGCATCAAACCAATTTGAGACATCGTGACCATAAAGCAATTTCATTAACAATATCCAGCTTGCTAACATAAAATGCTAACACCCAAAAAACTATATACCTCATGGTTTAAACCCAAACCAACACTCGCTAACTCATCACTTAAATTGTTAAACATGAAATTTATCTGCGAGTTAGAGATGAAACATTAAACATGTCTCATTGTTTGACCAACCATTTGAACACACTTGCTGTTGACATGGACAAATAAAGAGAGGACAACTTAGATTTTCAACGAATAACAAATTTGGTTTACTAGCCAACTAAGACAAAAAAACAATCACAAAACCCTAATCGCCATGAACATCATGTTAAGCATTTAATGTAGAATAGTAGAAAGGTTCTAACAGTTATGCAATATGGATAATTTTATGGATCTTGTGACACAAATTGTTGCATTTCATGTTCAACATAATGTGGAACCAATTTACTAATAATTCAATTGTTTACTAATAATTCAAAAAGTAAATTCTAATTGTTTACTAATAATTCAAATTCACAATTAAAAATATGAAATAAGTATCCATTCTGATTGACAAATTCAAGGAATACAATATCAAAAACCATCAATGACAACTATAGTATTGCAAATTGAAATTGTAATATGAATCAAGAACTATAGTATAATTATAAATACCTATAAACTGACTACTAATTCACTTTAGTGACTCAGTCCGAGGCTTCTATATCCCAAATGGACTCAAGATCTAGAAAATGACTAGTACTAACAGGTTCATCTTCATTCTGAGTCAAATATTCAAAATTTCTTCATCTTCATGTTGACTTTGATTCTGCAATCCATCATTTGTCTCAGCACTAGCACTAGTAGTAGCACCACCAGCTTTTAAAGTGTCACACATGGACTTCCAGATTGCTAGTGCCCTATCATATGGAAAATCTTTAACATTATACTGAGTTACAAACAACCTCAAGCAAGTTTCCAAATTTTTGTCTAATTTGTTTATGATCTTTGATTTCAAAAGCCCTAATGCACTGAAAAACTCTCTCATCTTCCATCGACCCCAATATCATTGTTTGACATAAATTAGCAAGTTTTAAATATTTTGGTATTGCAATACGCAATGCTTCACTTTGATCTATCCTTTTCCAAAGCCTTGTGATTGATCTAGGTTCAAATGGATTCTCCAAGTTAACCAACTGCCATTTCATAAACAATGCAAAGTGTTTACATTGTTTTTTAAGATGATCTAAATTTAAAATTCCTTCTATTGGCTATCCATTGTAATATGCATCTTTTAAAAATGTCAATATCAATTCCTCTAGTTTTTTTAAAACATCTTTGCTTCATTTGGATTATCTCCAATTGAATGCCAAAATTGAGGATACACATAACCCATGGCTTCAAATATTTCTCCTCAAGGGAATCTTTCACGAATCTCAGTTGAAAGTTCATATCCAATAGACTTCAAATTATCACTAATAGATTTAACAATCCTGTCAAAATCTTCCTTTTTAACTGGTAGTGCTCTGCCTCACTTTCCCATCTTAGATTGGTGCGTTGGTATCTGAAATCCTTTTACAAAGACACAAAACTCATTTTTTGTATTGAAATGTAAAATTTTTTTAGCATGATTCAAATCTATAATTATTTGTCACCTAAAAAAATTTGGGCTTCGCCCTATTAGATCTGAATATAGACCATCCAGGCTCAAGAATGTCATTTTACATAGAGTGCTATACTCATTGATATACATAGTTCTATCTTGGGATTTATTAACAAGTTTTTTCATTGAATCCAACATGGGGAGAAGACTAGATAAAGTTAACAAAGTCTCTGTATCACTTAACTTATGTAAGAGATCAAGAGCTTTGTCTACTGTGAGGCATTGCTCATACAGTAGTCCGATCAAGGATTGATATTCTGTTATAACTTGTTCCACTAGTCCATGCAAGGAGATCCATCTGGTTTGAACATCCCTAAGAAGCTTGTTTCCTTCTATTACTCCCTCAACATAAATCTAAAATTCTGCAAAATGTTTAGGACTTCAGCAGAAGTATGAGTGGAGCTCGCAGACCAGATCTTCAACTTTTGACACTGTAGGGAAATTGCTTACAATTATATATGTTAAATTCATTTGATGAACCATGCAGTGAATGCCAACCATGTATGGTGCAATACTAGTTTTTAATCTTGTGCAAAGATAGGTCCTTTGACCTTGCATTACTGCAACTCCATCAGCTCCAACACACACAAACTTCTTGGCAATTGTCTAGTCATCCATACCAGAAATTTCATTCAAAGCTTTCTTAACTTCTAAATATAATTTTTCTGTTGTTGAATTGTCCCTCATTTTACAAACACAGAGTAGATGAGCTCGACGAATGTGTTCTTTTATGGTATACACATGCATACAAACCCAAGAAGTGTTATCTACCACAATAACTTCATCTATGGATAATGAAATGAGATTTTACTCTTTTACACTCTCTTGTAAATTTTGCTTTTCCACCTCAGCGAGATAGTTTGCCATTTCTCATCCAGCGTTTATTGACCAATGTGACATAGGATAGTGAGGAACATTTAAAAAAAAAAATTACTAAATTCTGGGAAATATTTCATAGGATGCCCTCTCAACAAAATATGAAAAATAAGACTCATCTGAATAGTCTTTGCTAGGTTTGCATCTTTCCCTGCATGTTCAAGCCCAACCTTGATTGTATTTCCAAATCCACTATTACCAATTAGTGTCATTTTATGGTTATGCTCTTCATATTTCGTAGCATACTTAATATGAAGACATTCTTCCTTTGATTTCCATTTTTATACTAGTGTTTCTTTCTGTCTATGATCTATTTTTCATAAACCTTACCAATATGCTTTTCTATTGTGTCAATCTTTAGCTGCATTTTCTTCTCTCTTTTAGTTTTCTAGCTATAAATCTTACACCTGCATTATATTGGTTGATCATCATTGTTTGGGACTAGCTCAATGAATGGGTACTTTGCTACCTAGTCAATCTTAAATGTCTTTGTCATCTCCCACTCTCGCCCCAATTTTACTTTCCTTTTTCTTTTCTTCCTACCAACATCATCTTTAGTACTAGCATTTGCATTCGATTGAATTATCTCATTGCATGTATCCCTTAGAACATCTTCTGTCGTGATGGTATTTTCATCCTCATTTGATGCATTTAACTCAATGATAATCCCACCTTGTGGTGGTGGTGAGCTACTGTTAATGGCTTCTATAGCTGCAAAAGTTGATGGACTAGATACTTTGTCAATTCCAAAGAAAGACTTTATGGTAGTATCTTTAAGTTTAAGTTTTGGGCATTTTGATGGCCTCCCAATCCCTTCAGTTTCACTGCCCTGAGGAGTCTTACCCTTGTTTGACATCCCAATCCCTTCACCACTTTGAGGAGTCTCAATCTCACCCTTGTCTGACATCTCAATCCCTTCACCACCCTAAGGAGTCTCACCCATGTCTGACTTTGAAATCTTGAGTCTTGGGCTCTCACTACAAATTAAAAGTTTAAACTAATACTATCAAGTATGAAGAAATGATTACTCACCTTTATGCCTTCTAAATTCTCTAAATCAAGAATTAGAAATGCCTGGGCCTATGTTACGGGATTGTAACTTTGCCCTCCGCCCTACAATGAACTTCGATGTTCCAACTCAAATTATGGAATGTGAATCGAGAGCTCCCAAATTTACTAATTAGACACGAACAAATTGTAAGAAAGAGTGTATTTATATCAATCTATGATTGCATTTTTGGTGAATTGTGCGAGCATTTTAAAATGCATCCTCATTTATGCAGGGCGAAATGGGTCCTCAAATGCTTATAATGTTTTAATTGATATTGGTGAATTTGGTCGACACGTGCAATGAACATTTAATTTACCATTAGCGAATTAGGTCCTAGGTATGTGGTCGTTTTACTATTTTTGGAGAATAATGAAGGTGATCTAATACCCACGTTTGAGTGATTCCAGGAGAATATTATGGATGGTGTGTGGTCAATGGCGAAGCTAGAATATAGTGTACCATTAAGCTTGAAATTCTGGGCAATTTGACCACTATGTTGCCCTAGACTATTCGCCATTTCCTAAAAAAAACTACAAAAATATACAAAATTTTCCAAATGGCGAAGATTCACCACTAAAAAACTCTCTTTCAACATCTCCATTTAGAAATGCACATTTGACATCCATTTGATATACCTTGTAGTTCTTGTGTGCATCATAGACAAGAAAATTTTTTACCACTTCAATTCTAGCAACTGGGGTATAAGTATCTCCATAATCAACTCCTTCCTATGAATATCCTTTGTAAAGAAATCTAGCCTTGTTCCTCACAACTTGACCTTCCTCATTCAATTTATTCTTGAAAACCCATTTAGTCCCAATAATATTTTTGTCTTTAGGTCTAGGAACTAGTTCCCATGTATTATTCTTTTCTATTTGATCTAACTCTTCCTCCATTGCTTTTATCCAATTTTCATCCTTACGTTCTTCAATAAATGATTCCAAATTAATTTGAGAAATTAAACATACATCTTTAGTAGCAAGTCTCCTTCTAGTCATCACATCTTTCCTTTTATCTCCAATAATCTAATCTTCTGAATGATTTAGTTTCACATACCTCAGAGTCTTTGAATTTTCTTTATTTTTTGACTCTTTCTACTGTTCATCTGTTAGTGTTGATTTTTTTGATGTTATCGCTGTCATTGGTTCACTATTCTGAATTGATTCTTTCATTATTGGTTCAGGTCTGATAAATTAATCTTTCGGTCCAAATCATATGATCTGATCTGATTACTACCATGCTCATCCACCTTGAAATTTATGCTTTCAAATATCCTATTCAATATTTTTTGAAAACATCTATATTCGTTGCTCTTAGTAGAATAACCCAAAAATATTCCATCATCACTTCTAGGATCAAACTTTGCTAATGCATCATCTCTTCTAATGTAATATTTACTTCCAAAAATTCTAAAATACAATATGAGTATGACCAAACCATAATTCATAAGGAGTCTTACCGATATCACCTTTAATGTGTACTCTATTGAAAGTGTATACAACCATATTGATAAATTCCCTCCAATGGATATCAGGCAATCTAGCTTTAGTTATCATTGTCCTTACCGTGTCTAATATGGTTATGTTCTTCCTTTCTACTAATCCATTCTGTTGTGGAGTCATAGTTACAGAAAGTTGTCTTCTGATTCCATTCCTCTCACAAAAGTTGTTGAACTCACCAGATGAAAAATCACCACCTTGATTTGATCTTAAATTTTTTATCTTCATTCTTGTCTCAGTCTCAACCATAGATTTAAAGATTTTGAATTTCTCACAAGCTTTAGATTTTTCTTTTAAAAATGCTACCCACATTATTTTAGAATAGTCATCAATAAGTAACATAAAGTATCTATCACCTTGAAATATTTTAGTCCTTGTCCTTCCACACAGATTCGTATGAATAAGATCAAGAATTTCATTAGATTTGTCATGTATACTTTTGAAGGAAGTTCTAACTTACTTACCCATTTGACATTCTCTACATACTGGATTATGAGGTTTAACAATCTTGAGAAAATCTCTGACAGCTTGTGTTGAATTGATCTTCACTATGCAATCAAAATTTACATGACACATCCTCTTATGTCATAACCAACTTTCATCAATCTGAGCAATCAAGTAAGCTTTCTCACTGGAGTTCAAATGAAAGATGTTTCCTTTGGTCTGAGTTTCAGAAGTAATTTCCAATTCAAATCTATTGATGATCTTATATTTTCTATCCTTGAATTGCAAATGAAATCCTCTTTCCACCATCTGACCTACACTTAAAAGATTATTCTTTAAGCCTTCAACATAATAAACATTATCAGTATTAGTCTTAGCATCCAATGATATTGTTCCTCTTGCTTTGATCCTACATGCATTGTTGTCTCCAAATCTGACTAGTCCACCATCAAATTCTTGTAGTGTTAGAAATTTTCTTTTGTGACTGGTCATGTGATGTGAGCATCCCCTGTTTATGACCCATTCATCATTTTATTCAATTTTTGTAGCTAAAGATTTCTCCTAAGTATGAGTTGCTTCAATGATAGGTTCCAGAGAATCATCCTTGATAGCAATAAAGACCCAATATTTACTGGAGGAAGCTCCATTACCGAATCCACTCACAGTTTCATCATCATCATCATCATCATCATCATCATCATCATCATCATCATCATCATCATCATCATCATCATCATCATCATCATCAGTAATACCAAAATCATCACCACCAGCATAATAGCATGATTTATCCTTATTCCTTCTAAATCTAGGTCTACTCTGATATTTTGGATTAGGCTTATATCTTCTTAAAAATCTTTCATGATTCATAGTAGGTCTTTTAGGGCATCTTACTAATCTTATTGCATGAAAAACATTTAAAAGGGACTTTTCCTTCTTACTTACTTCCACCTAGTCCTTTAGGAAGTATTCTAGCAATCAAGGCTTCCAACTCTTCAAGTTCTTTTTCTTCTCTCTCAATGTCCTCCATATCTTTAGCATACAACACCTTCCAATCTATCTTTTTCTTAAAGGAGGCAGATGCTTTAAATGCAATCTCAGTTTTAGTAGCATTGTGATCTCCAAGTTCTTCAAGTTCAAAAGAAGTCAATTTCCCAAGTAATGTATCTCTAGTAACATGGGTACTTGAGATTGTTCAAAGTTCATTGATTGCAGTAGCCTTCATCTTGTAAGATGAAGGTAGAACTCTTATAACTTTTGACACAATCTCATCCTCACTGACTAATCCGCCACAACATTTGATACCCATGACAATTTCATTCACTCTATCCATGAAAGAACTAATCTTCTCATCCTCTCCCATCTTCAAAGTTTCATACTTTACCCAAAAACCTTCAAGTTTAGCAATATTTACTGCCTGGTCACCTTCATAAAGAGTTTCAAGCTTCAACCGGATCTTCTTTGCATTGCCAAACTCTATGACATTTAATAAATTTTCATCAGATATGGCACTCAACAGTGCTTCTTTTGCTCTAACATTATTTTCAGCTCTCTTCTATTCATCAATAGATGCTAGTGTTCCAGAATTAGGATCATGAGGTGTATACCCTTTCTCCACTATCTCCCAAACTTCAGCTCCAAGATAACTAAGATGAATCATCATTTTCTCCTTCCATATTTTGTAATTTGTACGATCAAATATGAGACTCTCCTTCCTACAGGGATTAAATGTAGAACTTGATGCTAATGCCATCAGATCTCCTCAAGCGGTTAAGCTTCTGTAGAGAGGACCTTTCTCTGATACCAATTGTTAGACATATTTAATACTGGGAGTAAACTAAGAGGGCAAGGGGGGTGAATCCATTTACTGTTAGAAATCAAAATTATTGCATATCAAAACCTTTAAACCAGAGCATGAAGAAACCAACAAAATGAAAGATAGAACATGAAAGAACAATACACACAACACCAATATTTTTGATGTGGAAAAATCGGTAAAGGGAAAAACCATGGTGGGAAACCCTACCCACAATCAGATAATACTTCTACAGCAGTATGTGAAATAATTACAATGGGGATTGCACTTGCAATTAGGCCAACCGCTTAGAGCTCACTGCTCATCACAAAAGAAGTCTCACTGACTTACAAAAGCATCAGACTATAATCCAAAAAGAATGAGCTGTGAAAGTAGCATCTACTAATGCTTGATACAGTTCTGGTTAAGCACATATGTCTTCTTTGTAATAGAAAACCTTCTCAAACCTTGATTGAATGATATAGCATTGTTCACACATAAACCACTCTCTGATAATTCAAACATAAACATCGACACCTATATTACATGAATAAGTAACCTATAAATATAGATCATCAACCTTATTGACAAGGTCAGCTAAACCCTAAGACCATAAACCCATAATTACAAAAATTACATCACACGGTATCACCAAACCAATATTATGATTTAAATTACATAGCATGGACCTAATTCAAATATCCAAAAAATTAAATCCTCCAGAAATTCCACTAAGACCAAAATACAATACACTTCACCAACCGGTAGAAACCCTCAGTGAAATAATAAAATGTTTAACTAGATCCAAATAGGACCACCATAACAACACACCAGCTGATCCAAAGTTACCAAACACTTAGGAAAAGATCAAGAAACACCTTTAGCATGATAGAAATCGACTCCATAAGTCAGACCAAAATCATCTAACCAAAACATCAAATATCGCTTACCAGTAAAGCTAACCGGTACCAAGAAATACCAATCGCGAACAAAAGCAATAGCAACCAAAGCACCAAATCATGAACTAATAGAATATATAAATAATATAACCATCTAGAATAAGCATCCAAAACTAAGTCTAGAGATCTGATCATACCAGATCAAAATCATAGCCAAACTAAGATGATCACCAAGACTAACCAGGATAGGTCTAACCGGGATAGCCTCCAACAGGGATACAATGTTGACATCAATGAGAACACTAAGCCAAATCCAACATATGCCAACAATTTTTACTTAAAATATAAAGGGTTTAATAAACTAGCATATCTATATTTTAATATTTTTATCTAAACTAGCACTTGCAGCCTTAGGGGGTGCAAGGGTAGCCGATAGGTAAATAAAGAAGACAGTAATAAAATTTTACTTTTAATGATGTAATATATTTTATAATATCATGCACAATATGGATTCCATAATTGTTTGAGCCCAGTATGATGATAACACTCACATTTACTGTAGGTTCTAAAAACATTTATTGTTACTTTTTATTTAATCAATCTGAATTTTGCATGCGTTTTTATCTAATTTTTAGGTAGTGGTAAAGGGCAGTAAGGAGTAATTCTCTGTGCTTATTAGATCTTTTTTTTTTCATTTCTTTCCTTATTACTCTCTACTTGAAGATGTGGTAGTTGTTTGTTATGATCCCATCATGTTTTTGTGGATGTGGGATATGTTTGTTACGGTTAACTAACTTCCACTCATCACCAACACTTTTATATTTAATTATTTCTTGACTTTTATTATTTATACTAAGTTCTTGTTGAACTTTTATATTTAATAGTTTTTAATCAGTGTATTTTCTATATTTTATATTTTGGATTTAACATATTTAATATTAAATTTTGTATTTTTATATTTTACATCAAAATTATTATTTCGTATTTTATATTTTAAGTTATATACTAGATTTAATATTTTTTATATATTTTTTTTGATCGGTAAGAGGCCAAAGCCAAAAATTTTATTAATCATTTTTATATTTTACATTACTCCACTTGTGCGGGCACTGGTAGGAAAGAGTGGAGGTGAGAAAACCTCGGGCCTTGCTTGAGACTGTAGTCTAGATAATCTCTACATCTATTTACAAATAATCACATATTCTGAATAATACATTAGCACCCTGGGCTAGGGTGAGTAGGTAGGAGGATATTTTATCTCCCTTACAAGCCCTTATTTACAATTTTCAATTATCACCGAACTCCTTGAGCTATGTCTTTGAGTTTGAGCTTTGATTGCATATAATTATCTTCCATCCTGTTATTTGTTTAGAGATGGCCTTGCTCCTCCTGCATGGTTAGTATTCAAATTACTTGCCCAGATTGTTAGTAATATTTAGTATTCTATTTCAGATAAAATTTTATCTACCATTCTAGGTAACTTCCTCAGCCAATTATCCTATAGGACCTGTCATCACAGAACTTAAATAGAGAAATGTAAACAGAACATTATAAACAATGAGATTAGACATCCATCTATGTTGTTTCTAAATTATTAACCTCATTTGTCTAAATTATAAAGTAGTTGATATATCATTCATAATCAAAGTTTGTAGATAATGTCCTTTTTTTGAAAATTGACCATCCAGAGTTATGAATCGCTTGTTTACCACCTCTTGTTTATGTACCCAGATGCTATCCCTGATAATGGATGATATCTAGGATAAAATAACAAGAGGGGGTAAATGGGATTCTATCATGCCTGAGTCCAGCATACCCTCTCATCCCTATAGATTATACTCAGAGAAGGTAATGGGGGTATATGAGTTTTTATGGCTAAATTTAACCTACATCCTTGCCCAGAATATTTTGCATGTATGCCACATATAACCCACAGTCTGTGAAATGTTAGATAGCCTTTTATTTATAGAAAGATCAGCAAAAAGTATCAAATGAGTATATGGCAGGGCACTTAAGTGTTACAACTGATTTCCTTAGTTCAAATAGGCCAGCACATGCAAAAATTGGGGGCCTTTATTTCCCACCCTGATTAGGTATCCACCAATGTGAATATACACCTTTATATGAGTGCAGCTTGTTGCTTATAATCATATATAGAGTATATATTCATATTAATGAATATCAAAACAAAGTATGAATATATTGGCCAAATTTCCACCTCTGTGGGCCTGTATGAACAAAAAAAGTCAATAGTAACTAAAAATGATAATTTCATGCTAATCTTATGATGTTTATCTAAGTAAACCTTAAAATTAATAGTTAATGCATCCTATTTTAATATCATTTAAACTGATTGTGTTTATCTTTTAGGATTTGGCATGATTATTATCTCCTTCAAAGTCTGTGTTTGATCCAAAGTTAACATTGTTTTACTTGATATAGTAATAAGATAAATAACTAGTTTATACCGAATATATGGTGACAAGGAAAGGGAAAAATTGTCTCATTATCTAACTAGGAACTGAAGCCTCCTCATTCCAAACTTGAAGAAGGGGTTGCAGCTTCACCCTTGTCCAATTCCAAGCCCTCTTCCTTGAGGAAGTCCTCGAACCAGGTGGGCTTTGGTGGGTTTCTCACATGAAATAAATGCAACAAAAAATTGACATTCCTATTAATTGTATCACTCCTTTCCCTGGTAAAGGCCGCTTCATCCATAGTGATAATGGGGTATCTAGGTACCGGCCTATTGTTTCATATGAAGACATCATAGTCTCTTGGTCTTGGAATTGTCCAGTCATTGTCAATGTTGACTAGAACCCTCTCCAAATTGCCTAAGATTGAGGCAGTGAAGACCTCCTTGCAAAGACCTTCCATGTCATCTCTTTTCTTGGTGGAGGTCACCGTAATAGCCAGGAACATGGCCACCACATCAGAGTTGGCCCTGGTTTGGTCTATATTTGTAAGATAGTCCGGGCCGAGGATAGTTTCTACAACATCTATAACTAAGGTGTGAGGAAGGCAGACGATGCGTTTGAGACGATCCCTAGTAATAGCTCCATCAAAGGCCATCTACCTCTTTGAAATACTCAGTTTGATTGGGGTATCCATCTCTGGTTCTACTTCTGTCCAGGAAGTCTCGATAACAAAGGGCTTATACCAATCTATCTTGGTTAGAGAGCTTCTGAATTTTAACATGAAGGCTTGGTTTAATAGCCATGAAGGGTAATTATGTTAAAGTTTGAGCTTTCACATCCTTTCTTAATTCATATGTACCATATGTCCATCTTGGGCATTTCTAATTGGCTTAATATGAATGCCAAATCTTCAAATGATGATCTTCCTGTGGGAATATCATTTTGAGTTGCCAAACTTAATTTTGTCGAATGATATTTTAGGTTGCCGATTTAGACAGCCAACTAATGCTCTTCTCATCGGGACACTAACCAGCCATAATGGCCAAGATCTCTTTGAGATCAGATTTATAATGATGATCAAGTACTTTTAATTAGGAGTTTGATTTTTTACAGATGTATATAGATGTATATATTTAGATATGAGTGTCACCATCCTAAGAGCTAATGATTAACATATTCTCTGGAGGGTGAAATGTATTATCCTTTAAGCAGAGTATATATAAATGATGACTTATATATAATTATAAGTATATTAATATATTTGTGTATTTATAAGTCTAAATTGTAAATTTATATGTATGAACAACTATGTAAATATATTTCCAGTTTATATGTGTAAATATATAAATTATAATATAAATATATATGAATGTTTATATAAATATTCATATATATTCATTATATAGTATTATAGATATATCTATCTGTATATCTACATAAATACTTGTATTTTTATTTATAAATATATATATGTGTGTGTGTATATATATACATTTGTATGTATATATATATGTGTATATATATATATATATATATACTTATGTGTATATATATATATGCATATATATATGTATATATATATATATATTTATATATATATGTATATATGTCTATATAAAAATATTTAGCTGTGTAGCTATATATATATGCATATATATATATATATATTTATATATATTTATATATATTTATATATATATATGTATTTTTAAATATGTCTATATATATGTGATATATGTATAATATATATAATATTTTTATTATGTGTTTTTGTTTATATATACATAATATGTATTCATATATAGAATTTTATGTATAATATTTCTGTATATATATGTAAATATAAATGAACATATATATATATATATAAATGTGTAATATATATATAGCTATATATATATACAAAGATTGTATATATATATACCTGTTTGTATATTTATATGTGTGTATATAGTTAGTATATATATGCCTCAATCTATACAATTATTGAGTGTATGTAAATGAATTAATATGGGTGACTATGAATGATCTAAATCAGAGAGAGCGGAGGTTGTGTTACGGGCTCAGGCTATCTCTATGTATATGATAGGATAAAGGGTATGGATAATTTGTGTGAATGCTACTATATGGTGTGAATACTATTATTTTTATAGGTTTTGTGTCGATGTGAAATATTGTTTAAGGATAAATGTTAGGTGCCACATGGATAACTATCTTACCATCAGCCCCCATGTTAGCTAGGGAGTCATCCCTTTTGTTGCCCTCCCTATAGATATGATTAAAAATGACCTTGTCAAATGTTTTGATGTCTGTCAGTATCTTAGCAAGGGAGGAATTTAGCTTCCAATCAGGCATTGCCCCTTTTCTAAGGGCATTGATGATTATGGCTAAATCTCCTTCAATGTTGATCCTCTTTATATTTAGTATGATGCATAGGTTTATACCTACAACTAATGCTTTCATTTCTGCTTCATTGTTTGTGCATTTACCCAAGGGAAAGGCCATATAGGCCACTTCATCCCCATTATAATTGTGATGCCTGCATCCAAGTTTGGCTTTCCCCGGGTTGCCCCTAGAAGCACCATCAAAGTTAAGCTTGATCCATCCAACATTGGGAGGGAGCCACTTGCATTTAGCACGTGTTATGTTGTTGGATGGTGGACGTTTACCTTAGTCTCATTTTTTCATCCCAATAGGACATATTGACATCTCCTTGATAATTAGAGGTCTAGTTGTTTATCATTTCAACTATGTTTGCTTCGATTTTATTGGCTAGTTGGGCCCAGTGCATTTTACTATCTTTGAAAATCCTCCTATTTCTTTCCTTCCAAATTTCCTAGATCATAATGGAGGGGGTAATGATCCATAAATTCTCATACATACAACCTATGTTCCGAATGGGCCATGCATGGAATAGGTCAGAGATAGTGTTAGGAATAGGGGTAGACCAGTTCAACTATTTTTTCAACCATCCTCAGCAATTGTGTGCATAATCGCAGGTTAACAGTAGAGTTTTCTTCCTCCATTTCACATAATGGGCACTTCATATCCTAGTTTTTTGAAGGTTTCATTGGTGAGGAGACAATTCTGAATAGCCAACCATGCAAATAGGCCCACTTTCGGTATGCACCTTTTATCCCAACCAAGAGTTAGGGGTAGGTTGGAACATGGGTTATTTTCCTTGATTAACAGTTGTTTATATCCCTCCTTAGTTTCATATTTCCCCCACTTGGATCCAGCCCACATTAGTTTATCTTCTACAAAGTTTAAAGAAGGGCTTATTGAGGCTAGGACCCGAGTTAAGAGGGATCTTTCCTGGTCCAAAAGGTTTAGATTTTCCATTGATTTCCATCTCCATTGTTTGAGGGCCCTAATGCACAATTCCTCCACATAGTCTTTTACATTCACTCCCCATTGCTCTTCAAGCATGGGTATAATTCTATTGAAGTTATGAAGTTTGTTGATGGAAGTTTGAGCCCCCCAGGAGTCTCTCCAGAAAAGGGCATCCACCCCATTTCCAATGTTCCATGTTAGCTTGTCCGTTATGATATCTCTACATTCAAGCATAAAGTTCAAAATTCTGGAAACTTTATGTGGGTGGGTTGTCCTAAAGATGCTTATAGGGTCTTGGTTATGTAGGTATTTGTTATAAGGGATTCACACCCATTTGAATTTAGGGTTATTATACATTCTCTAGACAAGCTTTGCTCCCATAGCCTTGCTTTGGATTTTTAGATCTTTGATACCCAAACCCCCCAAATCCTTGGGCATGCATATCTTATCCCATGCTACCAATGGAAGTCTGAATTTGTCTTCAGAGCCTTACCAAAAAAAGTTCCTCATGTATTTTTTGGTTTCCTTTCTCTTGGTTGCGGGAAGATTCATGCATGAGAGTTGGTAAATTGGCATTGCTAAGAGGACCAACTTAATCATGGTGGTCTTACCGGTAGAGGATAACCATTTTCCTTTCCAGGAGGAGATCCATTTTGTAATTTTGGAGACCACCTGATCCCACAATTTAGATGATCTAATTCCCTTGTCTAAGGGAAGTCCTTGGTATTTACATGCTAATTCTCTTGTTTTGTATTTAAGAATGTTTATGATTTTCCTTTGGAGTTCTTTATTTGTGTTAAAAAAGATTATGTTGGATTTCAAAGTGTTGATTTCCTGTCCGGAGATGGTGGAGTAGTTGTTTAAGACCTTTTTAAGTGTTTTTGCTTCTATTGTATCGCTTAGTCCAAACAAATTGTTGATGGGTAATTGGTTCCATGTCAGAAGTAATTTTAATACCTTTCAGTTGCTATGTTTCTCTCTCCCTATTGATCATTCTTCCCAATGATTCTGCCATGATGATAAAAAGAAAGGGGGAGAGGAGATCCCCCTATTTGAGACCTCTTGAGATTTCAAAAAACCCTTCTAAGACCCCTTTGACTAAGATTGATGCACTAGGTGTTGCAATACATTTTTATTAACTGATATTTATAATATTTTATATTTAGTTTTACATTTTAAATTAATTTAAATTTTTAAATTTTATGTTAAATTAAATATTCTAAATTTAATTTTATATTTCAAATGAATAAAAAGAAATATATAAAATAAATATGTCAAGATTATTTTTAAATTAAAAATATATTATAAATTAATAAAATAATATTAATTATAATTTTTTTATAAAATGATTAAATACTGTTTACTAAAAAAATAATTACAAATTTCACCACCTCATGATTTAATTCTTTGTGAAACAGTATTATTATCCTTCATTTTTCATCAGTTTTACAGAATTATTTTCTATATAGTATAGTAGCTAGTTGTATTTGTTTTCGTACACCTCTTCCATTTGTCCAATCGTTTGACTGTGTCATGTGGTGGATACGATCTCACGTCCACATCATTTGGTAGACAAAAAAATTATTTTGTATGATATTGTTAATGTAGAGAAAATTGTTTTTGATGGCGGGAGACTATTGAGGAATACAAGGGTGACACCTCTAATGGAACCACTTTGAGCATTACAAGGCCAGGAAAGAGAAATATGGATGTCATATTCCTTTTTTCTTCTCCAATGCTGACAAAAAAATTTAAAATTCAAAATGACAAGAAAAACTATCGGAAAAGGGAAATCAAGATTTAACGGCGTGAGACAATATTCATGGGAAGATGTAGTGGAGCAAGTCCACTTAAAACAAATCCTATCAGCTAATTATATTAAGAGATCTCTATTTTTTTATTAAGAGATTTCTATTCAAATCATAAAAGAATTTTTGTTAACTAAAAATTAAAAAATATATAAATACTAAATCAAAACTACACACTTTAGTCTCTACAAATCATCAAATTATAAACAATCCAATTAAAGTAAATATCAATTTTTTTTAAAGAGAATTCTAACTTGGTACATCATGATTTTATCTGAAATCACCTTTTTTTTTTAACAAAATATAATGATTTAAGCCTTGAGAGGTTTCATTTGTAGTACCCCTACCCTAATCGATCTCTAATCTTGGTTTAATCTTGGTTAGTTTATCTTAATATAATGTAATAGTCAGATGTTGATTTAACGCATAGCTGTTGATGTGGGTCCCACACTAGTTGTATGCAAGTTGTTTAGTGTTCCTATTTCGTGGTATTAATATCGGGCTAACGCTTTCATTAAATTTTATATATGTATGCATGTATGACTCTTGGTTGCAGGAGATTTCAGGTACAACGCCGCATGAGTGCGAGGTTCGTCTTCACCTGGATTTGCAGGTTTGAGTGTACCTCTTTTATCCTTAGAGTTGGATTAGGTGGTCGTAAGACCCTAGTTGACCTTAGTCGTGCTCAAGTGAGCATCGTCAGTCGTCGTCGGTGTTCCCTTTTTGTTTGGGTTTGCGAGTCGTCTATTTGGTTGACCTTCTCGATTTGCGTGTGTGGTGTGACTGGTTAAATTGATTAATTAGTCCTTAGTAATTATTTTGATTAAATATGTATTTGTGCATTAGAGATTAATGGACTAAATTAATCAGGATTTTGTTATGCGATTTTCGTTGACATTGGATTGCTCGTTTAAATTGGGAGTAAGTTCGATTAAATGACTGATTTTGAATATTAAATGCATTTTGAATATGCTGTTGAAAAGAAAGTTTTGTATTTAAATGGCTATAGATTTAATTGTATTCTGTTGGCTTTTGAAATTAGAAAGGTTAAATTGAATTAAATGAGAAATCAATTTGGAATTGAAAGCAAGTCAATTTGTTGTTATAGTTAGAAAAGAATTAATTTTGAGAATTATTTTTAAATAAAAATTTTAATTCCAAAAATGGAATTTTGGTCAACTCTTCCATATAACCTAATTTTTGGGGAGATTTTGGGGGAGGGATATTTTTGGAAAATATTTGGTTGGAAAAAGATTTGGGGATGAAATTTGGGGATTCTAGAAGGAGGAGGAATTCTTGAGCTTGCAGGTTGGGCTCTTCAGTAAATCTCTACCAGGATTGTGTATGAAGGTAGGATTCTGAATTGTTTTCTTGTTGCCAAAAGAATTTACTGTTCTGGTTGAAAGAAATGAATTTGTTATTGAAAAATCAGTTTGATTGATTAATAGAGTAGAATGGAAATAACATCTTGAATTATCCCTCCTTGATCTCATTCTTTGTTTTCAAATCAATTTCTGGTTTGCTAAGAATGATTTAAAATAAATAAAATTGAAATTTATTTGGGGGTTTGGCAGATTAGATGTTAAATTTGTGAAGAACAATCTTGTTTGACCATTGTGCTGATTGGTTTTGGAGGAATTTTTCCCCTTTCCTGATCTCGGTATTTTTTTTCAATTGCTTATGAAGAATTAGAACCAAGAAAATATTTGTTTATTCCAGTCTCTGTGAGACTGTGTTCCTTTTTTTCCCTTGCTGTGTATGAAAATTTTAACAGCAGATTTAAAAAAATATATATATATATTATTTTAAGTGAAATTATAAAGCGCGGTGTGTTTTGGTTTATGGCGGATTTGGGGGTTTACGGTATTGCCAAGGCCCTCAACCCAGGTTTGGGGAGAGCCAAGGCTTCCCTAAGCTTGGGGAGAGGCCTGCGGAGGCCATGCCGTGCTCTCCACGCAACCTAGGCTGGGTGGAGACCACGTCATGGTCTCCCCAACCCTTCTGCAAGGAAAGGGAAAAACCACGTGGGAGAAGCCCACGTGGCCCCCACGTGGTTTGCTTTGAAGTTTTTTTTTTAAATATTGTATTTCATGCTTTTTTTAATTATTTTTTTTAAATGAAAAAAACAAAAACAAATAAATGAGTTTGTTTAATTAAAAGTATTTTTTTTAAATAAAGTTTTCAGTTAATTATTAATTATTTTATATATATATGATTAATGGAAATTAATATATGTATATAAACTAATCGAGATTTAATTCGAAACTTGTGCAAATGCATTAATTATTAGTAAGATATATTTTATTAATAAAGATTAATAATTATATATTAACTAATAATTAACTGGGTTATTGTGCACTATTAGTCGTTAATTGTGTATATTTTATTTATCGTGGAATAGTAAATATACTCTTTAATTAACAGTTAATTTTGGATTCTTCTATACGTGCGTAGGGAAGTAAGATTTGGATTTTGGAAATGATTATCTTCATTTGGATTCCCTTTTTATATTTATATTTCCGTGATCCATATAGAGCAACTGGACTTGAAAATATGAAATTGTAGAGGTGGTTTTGAACCAGTATGTCAATGATGTTTTATTGGAGATTAAATATCTTATTTAATTGATTAATGGTTGTTTGAGTTTTATTAATATGAATTTGGTTTAAGAACTCATTATGGCGTAATGTCTGTTCGATGCTTTGAACCTTAGAGAGTTAGAAAACCAAGATCAACCTATCCCTAGATGAGGTAGATAACTGTTATCTGATATAGATCTTGTAGGAAACTTGATCGACGTTTAATGTTTAGATCAATTCGAAAAGATTGCATCTGTTGAATATTGTCCTTTCTGTTTATTGCCTTTGCGAGTTTAATTTCTGTATTCGCTCTTAATTATGAATCAACAAGTCGTGCTTTGTTTGTTAGGACCCTGTCGTATGGAATGATTTGGGGTACCTATTTCAGTCCTCGATTCCGAGTTGACTGTTGTATTGTGGTGTTGTCGTAGTTGGTCATATCCCTTGTATGGGTGTCGAATGATGATTCGTGGTTGACCTTAGTTTGTCAGGTCTCTAGTTAGAGCACCGTCAGTAAGTGTACCACTTTTGAGTCGTGTTTGACAAGATGTTTGTTTCTCCCTTCTTGAACTCTGTTTGTCTGACCATGTGTATTCCTTGGGTTTTGAGTTCGTCTGAGTATAGTCTAGTGTCGTATGGGAAAGTGGCTTTCGATTGGGGGCCGTGCCCAAAGTGGCTACTGGGTAACCCGTCGAAAGTGAGTCTAATAAGTGATAACCTAACAGTAGATTAGAATGTAATCTCTAAGTAAGATAATTGTGCCTCACACATGGGACGAGTGCTATCATAGATTCGACATGCTATGAGAAGGCCTGAAATGGAAAACCACCATCCTTGTCTTCACGAGAGGATGTGTGGGTCCACATGAGGCTTGGATGGGCCAGAAGCTCGGATTAGGTTGCCAGGGTAACCCAATGTATGGGGCCGGAACCTATGAAGACCTGCCGTGGTAACCATACTAGGTTGTGTGATGACACTTGTCCCTACGTTCGCTAGTGTGTTGTCATTTTGTCCTGTTTTGAGTACCTTTGTGGGTCATCCTTTTGTCTCTACCCTTGTGAGTATCGGTTTCATGTTAGACCTTGGGTGGTGATGACTCAGTTTTATGGATGCTCTCCTGGACCTTTGTATTAGCTTTGATTATGTTCAACAGGGATCCTGTTCTTTTCAGGGATCGTTTATGTATTTATTGACCGATGCGGTTGTTTGTATATTGTTTATATTTCGCCTTGATGGCCGGATTGTAATGGCGTAACCTCTTGTATTCTTAACTTTATTAATAATCAGAGGGGTCTTGCAGTTGAGCAGACCCGGAGATGTAGCCCTTTAGGGGTGAACTCCGAGATCATTATGGTGTTATGTGATGTATTCTCTTATGTTTCCTTTATTCAACTTTATCATGTATGAATAGCTTACGTTAGAATGTATAAGTGGATAAGATGGAATTAACTTTATATGCTTATATCCAGTCCTTTCTTGAATGCCATGTTGATCGAATGCATAAGTGGTTTAGATGAGATTTATCGTAGATGCATGTATGTAATCGTCTTTTAAAATGCAATAAGTTGGAGTATGAAAGAATGTAACTTAGAGTAATGGAATATATTCAGTTGTTGTTAAGGAAATTAAGTATGCTTGAAAAGATCTCTTATGTTTATGATGGAATTCTAGTGTGTTAGGATATTAGATGTATGGCTTGTAATTTTAAATGAAAAGCTTGAATGAAGATTATGAATAGATCTTAATGGATGAATCTTTGTTTGTGATTTATATTTCCATCTTTTGAAAGAAATTATCCTGATTAAGAAATTATCTCGTTATTAAGATAATCAGCTTATTGGATTAATTGTGTGAGTTAAGTGAATTGTGAAATTTAAGTAATCTCATTGGGAAACTCTTTAGGTGTTAGTTGATGTCTTCCGCTATGTAATCTGAATCTTTGATATCTTGTTGTATCTTATGTGGTGTAACTTTAAAAAAAAAAAATTATTGCACTCTATTCTTGTGTTATGGCTTAATCCCTTCGGGGTTTCCTGGCGGGGCATTACATCATTTGAAAGAATTAATTGAAGAAGGTTATATCAAACCACACCCTTGGATAGAATGCATTTAGTCTTAAATCATACCTATAATGGAACCTCCTTAGCACCTATCAAAATGATGACAAAAAAACATTTTTTATTTTACCTTTTGGGATCAAATGAATTTATTTAGAAGTTAGATTTTGTAAGTATTTAGCCCTTATTATAATCTTTTGAAAAAGTATAATTTTGAATATACTTAATTTAATTAACATATTTATTTTTTACTTCTTGCGAATTTAGTTTTTTTATCAATCATTAAGGTCTTTGTTTCACACATGTGAAAATATAAGAAAATAGAGAAACAAAAGTGGTAAAATGTCTTTATTTAAACACAAAAGGAATAAGTTAATTCAAATTCATAAAAAAAAATTATGCATGATGACATAAACCTTTGTCCAAATTGCAATTACTCTCACTTAAAAAATCACCAAAAAAATATATGCAACAAAAAATTATGAAAAAATATCCATACACTAGATATTGGTGTGACAAATCTATAATTTAAAAATTTAAATTTAATTCTCTATAAAAAATAATATGCACGACGACATAAATGTCACTTCTAAAAAATGTTGATTACTATTAAAAGAACCAGTTATTAATAGTTATGTAAAAATATGCACAAAAATCTCACAAATCAGTAATTTGTTTGATCTTGGAATTTTTAATGGTTTAGCTACATTAAGTGTTAGAAAATGTAGATCTAGTGCAAAGTGTTGATTTCAATGTCAAGTTTGGCAACAAGTGTAACTCATTATTGTAATATGGTTAATCAACATATTAATGTACAGAAAAGACTTTTTTTGTCCACCTAGAACTACTCCTATGAAATGAACCCAAATTATTTATTTTGTATTTAATTTGAAAATTTTAAAATAATAGTGTTGGTTCCCAAAACCACAGATTAAAAAACCCAAAGACTTGCCAAATCCTCAAGTTGTCCAATCAGCCTTGGACAATGAATAGGGATGGTCAAAGACCAAATCCTTCTGCACTTTAGGCTCCACTGATCCTAGGTGGGTATGCCTCAAGTTTACACCTTTATAGGGAATTTAAACCTTTTCGCAAGTTTACACGATTGGGAATTTAAACCTTTTCGCAAGTTTACACAATTGGGAAATTATTGTTCTACAACTATGCTTTATTATGTGGTTTAACTAAATGCTTTGAAAATAAATGATTATGAATGTATATTGAAAATAAGATTGCTTTCAAGACTTAAATGAAATCTGCATAGATCAGTTCATATAGGATTTGGGAAGAATGTTTCTCTATCAAGGACGTTGAATGCATACAGATCAAAACCTTAAAAGATCAATAACAGACCAATGCCTCTATCCAAGGATATATATGATACTTTGTGGACAAAAAATCTTATCAACTCAAGAGATAATTTCTCATCAACTATGAAGGTTAAGTATGCGTTATACAAACAATAAGAACTCAATCTCTCACTTAATGCAACAACACGTGATTCACATCATAAAAAATCTATAAACAAATTTATCAAGAGGACAAAGATAATCATCAACACAAAAGTGCACAATATTTGGAAAAAGAAACAACGAACCTTGTATATTAATCTTCAGAAAATAATTGCATATATAAGCTGCACTTGCAGATACTCCATTATAGATTTCTTGCACAAAATGATACTTCTGTTAGGTCCCAAAGACAATTGAGAGGGGGGGGGCAGGTGAATCAGTTGTCAAATAAATTCAAACCAAAAACAACTTAAACAACTTAATGCAAAATACCGGTAAGCCAGTCTTTTATACCAATTGCAGTTTTATCAGTTAATTGCAATACCGGTAAAGATTAATGCATGAAACAAAAAGACAAAGTCATCCACAACACATAACACCAATATTGTATGTGGAAACCCTGTAAGGGAAAAAACCATGGTGGGAAAACTTACCCACAATCAGATGATACTACTGTAGATAGTAAGTGTATACAAATGGGGTCTGCACATGCAGAAAGGCAAAGTGCCTAGAGCTCACTGCTCAAACACAAAATAGGAGTCACACTGACTACAATTGGATGGTTAAATCCAATAAGGATGTATTGCTCAAATTAGCATCTTCATATGCTAGATTCAATACCGGTGTAGTTTTGATATGCTTTCACAAAAACCTTGCTTCACCTTCAAATGATGTCTACATGTATAGCTCTACTTATTCTTGCATATACCTTCACACAATTCTTCTTTGCATTCCACATTCGATCTTACAAATAAGATCTTACATTTATATCATAACCTGGGACCAATTTTAGTAGGTCGGTTCTAAAGGATATTACAATAAAATCAATTTATAATTAAAACAATATCTAATGCAATATCGATTCAACATGTCAGCTTGATGCATTTACAACAATAATAAAACATCTCCATAGTGTATCGTGCTGATCTAGAAAAGATAATCCTGCTGGTGTATAACCTGGACCAATTTGCCGGTAACAGAAAATATGCTAATATGAATATGCCAATAAACAAATCTCCAAGACAAAGTATCCAAATGATGTCTTCAACATAGCCAAGTGTTTTCCATGCCATTCCAAGTGTTGATGATCATTATATCCTACCAGTGTACTAGATACCAGTGACTATACATAAGTCATTTGTTTGCCGGTGAATGTTGCTGATTCTCCAAAGTGCCAGAGTTGATAAGTATTAGTAGGTGTTGACATCAATGACAAAACCATACCAAAATACCAACAATTTACCCCTTGGCATTAATGGCAACACAAGATGGAAAAACCATCAAAGTGCCAAAATAGAAATGTCAAATACCAAAAGCCAACAAAAGCCAACAATCTCCCAAAAGAGATCATAACTAGAAATAAAAAATTCAGATATAAATAATCTCTCCCAAAGTAACAATATCTCCCCCTGAGAGTGACATGTGTTTCCTTGTGTTTTTCCATATACCAATCTCCCCCCTTTTGACATTAAATGCCAAAGTAATAATAAAACCATTTTTAGATACAAAATACCAATGAATTCAGTATACCAACTACTCCCCCTGAGAAGTAGCTTCCTCATCAAAGCCGGAGTAAAAGATTTCTCTATTAATTCTAACGGTTGATGACAAACATCAACTTCCTAAGTCTCGACCTATGGGGGTATGACCCCAAGATGATCTCTGAGATATTCAAAATTCTCTTGAGGCAGAGGTTTAGTGAAAATATCTGCAATCTGCTCTTTAGTATTCACATAAACCAGTTTTATTTCTTTTGCTTCAACATTCTCCCTTAGAAAATTCAGTTTGATAGAAACATGTTTGGTTTTATAATGTAGTACCTGATTCCTAGATATATCAATTGCTGTAGTTTTATCACAATAGATAGTTATAGGTTCCTTGCATTTTACCTTTATGTCTTTCAACATTTGTTTAAGCCATAGTACTTGTGTACAGTTAGTTGCTGCTGTAACATATTTTGATCCTGCTATTGATAAGGATGTATGACTTTGTTTCTTACTCAACCAAGAAACTAGTCTAATTCCAAGAAAAAATGCTCCTCTGGTGGTGCTTTTTCTATCATCCATATCTCCTACCCAATTTGCATTTGTGTATTCACATAATTCAAAGTTTTCATTTCTAGGATACCATAATCCAAGATTTGTAGTGCCTTTTAAGTACCAGAAAATCCTTTTTACTGCTGATTCATGATTTTCTCTAGGATTACTCTAAAATCTTGGAACAATACATACTGCATTCATGATATCAGGTCTTGTTTGTTTCAAATATAGTAAACCTCCTATCATAGATTTGTACCTCATGGGATTAACAGGTGTAGATTCATCCCTTAAAGATAGTTTGTCATTTGTAGTCATAGGTGTGCTTACCGGTTTAGAGTTCTCCATCCCAAATTTCTTTAGTAACTCTTTTAAGTATTTTGATTGACTCAAGAATATACCTTTGTCAGTCTGTGAAATCTGCAATCCTAAAAAGAATCTTATTTCATCAATCATAGACATTTCAAATTCTTGGTGCATTGTAATAGAAAAGTCTTTACACAATCCATCTTCTCCTCCAAAGATTATATCATCAACAAAAACTTCTATAGCCAAGATGTCATCATTAGTCACTTTATACTATAAGTTACTGTCAGCATTACCTTTAGAAAAACCAATCTTCAAAAGATACTTATCCAATCTTGCATACCAAGCTCTTGGAGCTTGTTTCAGTCCATACAAAGCTTTCCTTAACCTACAAACAATATCTTTGTTATCTATCAAAGAAAATCCATCAGGTTGTTCAATGTAAACTTCTTCTTCAAGATCTCCATTCAGAAATGCACATTTAATATCCATTTGATATACTTTGTAGTTCTTATGTGCTGCAAAAGCCAAAAATAATCTAACTGCCTCAATTCTAGCTACTGGTGCAAAGGTTTCATTATAGTCAATTCCTTCTTTATGAGAATATCCCTTACACACTAGTCTTGCTTTATTTCTGATAACCTTACCATCTTCATTTAGTTTGTTTCTGAATACCCATTTGGTTCCAATTACATTTTTATCTTTAGGCTGGGTAACTAATGTCCAAGTGTTATTCTTCTTAATTTGTTCCAATTCTTCTTCCATAGCTTTAGTCCAATATTTATCTTCACATGCCTCATTAACTGATGATGGTTCAATTTGAGAAATAAGACATACCTCTTCATTTTCCAATCTTCCTCTTGTCATAACTCCTTTATACTTGTTTCCAATTATCTGATATTTAGAATGATTCAATCTTACATACCGGGGTGTCTTTGTTTGTTGTTGTTCCTCAGTCATGGTGGAATTTTCAAATGATACTGGTGTGACTGGATCTTCATTCTTTACTGATGGGTTCAGTGTAGGTTCATTTGTCAAAATTTTTGTTGCCGGTTCAGAATCTATATACCTTGAAGTTCCTCTGAATTGTTCATCAATCTTCACATTTGTACTCTCAAGAATTTTCTGCAATCTTTTGTTAAAACATCTATATGCCTTACTCTTAGATGAATAGCCAAGAAATATTCCTTCATCACTTCTAGGATCAAATTTCCCAATATACTCATCTCTTCTAATATAGCATTTACTTCCAAATATCATAAAATATTTAAGAGTAGGAGTAATACCATACCATAGTTCATGAGGGGTCTTACTGGTTTCACCTTTGATGTGAACTTTGTTGAATGTATAGATTGTGGTACTTACTGCCTCTCTCCAATACAAATGTGGTAGATTTTATTCTGATAACATACTTCTTGCTGCATCCAAGATAGTTCTACATTTCCTTTCAACAACTCCATTTTGCTGTGGTGTCTGAGGTGCTGATAGTTGTCTTCCGATTCCATTCACTTCACAAAATGCATTAAATTCCTTATATGTAAATTCTCCTCCTTGATCTGATCTTAGACATTTGATTTTCTTACTGGTTTCATTTTCTACCATTCCTTTGAATAGTTTGAACTTTCCAAGTGCTTTTGATTTTTCTCCAAGAAAAGTAACCCAACACATTTTAGAGTAGTCATCAATGATTAGCATGGAATATCTATCACTTTGCAAAATTTTAGTTCTAGTTGGACCACATAAATTAGTATGAATTAGGTCAAGAGCATTATTGGGATTTTCTGGAATACTTTAGAAAGTAGCTCTAACTTGTTTTCCAAATTGACATTTCATACATATTGTATTGTGAGGTTTGACAATTTTAGGTAAATCTCTAACTGCCTTAGTAGTACTGATTTTTACCATGCATTCAAAGTTTACATGACAGAGTCTCTTATGCCATAGCCAACTTTCATCAATATGTGAAATCAAGCATGTCTTTTCACTGTTATTCAAATGAAAGATATTACCTCTAGTTTGATTACCAGTTGCAATTTCCAAACTAGTTCTATTCATGATTTTGCATTTTCGAGTTTTGAATTGTAACTGAAATCCTTTTTCAACTAATTGACCAACACTTAAAAGATTATGCTTTAAACCTTCAACATAGTAAACATTGTCAGTATTGTTCTTACCATCAAGAGATATTGTACCTTTACCTTTGATCAGACAAGTTTTATCATCTCCAAGTCTCACTAAGCCTCCATTATATTCTTGAAAGTTCAAGAATTTACTTTTATTTCTAGTCATATGATGTGAGCATCCTAAATCAATGATCCATTCATCCTTTACTTCAACTTTAGCTGCCAGGGCCTTCTCTAGTGGTTGAATGGTAGGTGCCGGTTGGTCTTCTGTTATAGCAACAAAAACCAATCCATTGTTTACTGAATCCTCATCAGAATCATCAGTCACTCCTTCATCAACAAGATAACAAGATTTGTCTTTATTCTTCATAAATCTGTATCTCTGATATTCAGGGTTAGGCTTGTATGTTCTTCTAGCTTCTTCTCTTAGTCTAGCATGTCTATCAGGGAATCTTGAAGCCAGATGACTGATCTTATTACAGTTAAAGCATTTAAAGGGTGCTTTACCTTCATACTTACTTCCAACTGGACCTTTAGGCATTTTTCTTGCAAATAGTGCTTCAAGTTCTTCATTTTCTCTCATGCTTTCCTCAAGTTCTCTTGCATAAAAGGCTTTCCAATTAGATTTGTCAAATGATGGTGCAAATGATGTTGATTCCTTAAAAGCTAAATCTATCTTTATAGTAGAAACAAGACCAAATTCCTCAATTTCAAAAGATGAAAGTTTTCCAATCAATGTATCTCTAGTTACTGATGTATTAGGCATTGTTCTTAACTCATTTATAGCAGTAACCTTCATTTTATATGTTGGTGGAAATCCTCTTAAAATTTTTGAAACAATTTCATGTTCACTTAAGGTTCCTCCACAACATTTAATACCCAAAACAATGTCATTAACTCTTTCCATAAAAGCAGAAATCCTTTCATCTTCTTCCATTTTCAGATTTTCATACCTGACCCGGAAGCTTTCAAGTTTTGCAATTTTGACTATGGAATCTCCTTCATTCAATGTTTCCAAATGATCCCAAATAGCTTTAGCAGTGGATCTATCTAATAATCCCATGATTTGTTGATCTGTTAATGCACTCAAAAGTGCTTCTCTTGCTTTGCAATCATTTTCTTCATCTTTTCCCAAGGTAGGTGGATTCGGCTGACCAGAAGTAGGAGCAATATGGCCAATCTTTGTAACTTCCTAGATGTCCTTTCCAATACAATTCAGATGTGTGTCCATTCTGATCTTCCATATGCCATAGTTGGTTCCATCAAGTTTGGGACTGTCCTTCCTGAAATAGTTAGTAGACATTGGATCTCCTCAAGCTGTTAAACTTCTACAAAAGAGGACTAGGCTCTGATACCAATTGTTAGGTCCCAAAGACAACTGAGAGGGGAGGGGGTGAATTAGTTGTCAAATAAATTCAAACCAGAAACAACTTAACCAACTTAATGCGGAATACCGGTAAACCAGTCTTTTATACCAGTTACAATTTTATCAGTTAATTGCAATACCGATAAAGATTAATGCATGAAACAAAAAGACAAAGTCATCCACAACGCATAACACCAATATTTGTATGTGGAAACCCTATAAGGGGAAAAACCATGCTGGCAAACCTTACCCACAATCAAATGATACTAATGCAGATAGTAAGTGTATACAAATGGGGTCTGCACATGCAGAAAGGCCAAGCGCCTAGAGCTCACTGCTCAAACACAAAATAGGAGTCACGGTGACTATAATTGGATGGTTAAATCCAATAAGGATGTACTACTCAAATTAGCATCTTCATATGCTAGATTCAGTACCAGTGTAGTTTTGATATGCTTTCACAAAAAAATTGCTTCACCTTCAAATGATGTCTGCGTGTATAGGTCTTCTTATTCTCACATATACCTTCAAACAATTCTTCCTCGCATTCCACACTCGATCTTACAAATAAGATCTTACATTTATATCATAACCTAGGACCAATTTTAGTAGGTCGGCTCTAAAGGATATTACAATAAAATCAATTTATAATTGAAAAAACATCCGATGCAATACCGATTCAACATGTCAGCTTGATGCATTTACAACAATAATAAAACATCTCCATAGTGTGCCGTACTGATCTGAAAAAGATAATCCTGTCGGTGTATAACCTGGACCAATTTTTTGGTAACAAAAAATATGCTAATACGAATATGCCAATAAACAAATCTCCAAGACAAAGTGTCCAAATGATTTCTTTGACATAACCAAGTGTTTTCCATGCCATTCCAAGTGTCAGTGATCATTATATCCTACTGGTGTACTAGATACCGGTGACTATACATAAGTCATTTGTTTGCCAGTGAATGTTGCTGATTCTCCAAAGTGCCAAAGTTGATAAGTGTTAGTAGGTGTTGACATTAATGACAAAATCATACCAAAATACCAACAACTTCTTCTTCCTATAGACTTCCCTAATACAACATGACATTCAGTCCTTACAACAATATGTTGTTCTTATGATTTTCCCCTCCTATTACATACAAAAATGACTCTCAATAAGTATGTGAATCAAAAGACATATATGAAAGGACACACCCTTTCATACATAGAAGGGACTTATAAACAATTGCATTCCAAAGGACACACCCTCTGGTTTAATAAATAATTACAAATGAGAACCCTAAAAAATAATAAATGATGCTTGAATAATGTGTCTATTAGAGTAAATAACATATATAAGTTTCATCTTGATGTGTGTTCAAATAATAACATAAGGTAGTGTGATATGATAAGAATATACTTCCCTTTTGGAAATGACATTTGTGAATTAATATTCCAACCATGTGATAAGAACACATTTTCACCCTTTTAGGGAAAGTCCAATAGAATATATACTTGCAAAAATCAATTAAATCATTAAATATATAATATAAATAATTTACCTAATATACATGCTCAAATTATTTACTTAGGGTAAACACAAAAATCACCCATTAAATATCAAATGCTATTCATTATTTTATTTGAAGTAAATAAACATTCTAAAATGCAATTTTGAATAAAATATCTTTTATCCTTTTAACAAAATATTTCTTTTGCAATTCAAAGGATAAAAAATAAATAATATTGGAAAATTATTTAGAATGTAAGAATGCTATTTTCAAAATAATGATTTAAAGTATTAAATAATAATAAAAAAAATCATTATATTAAACCTCTAGTGAGAAACACTTACTGCTCGAGGAGGAAATAAGTATAATCTTTCTCCACACAAAATGGCATAATCAATTTATTGATGAATGAAAATTTACATTAGGGATAATTAGAAAAATAATTTTCTAACAAAATATCCCTTATGCAAATGTTACTAAGAATAATCTTTTCCCTCAAATAAATATGCTTTCACCTCCATATATACATTAGAGCAAAGCTAAAATATCATATTTAGTAATGAAATATTTAAATTAATAAAACCGCTATAGTAAAGATTATAAGAATATCACTTTAATAATTTACTATAGTTAAAATATTGCTCTAAGTAATTTTTTGAATTTTACAATTCAAAAAAATTAAAACGTAAAATATTAGAAAATTTAAAATAATATTACCTTAATGATCTCTATTGGCATAGCTTTGCATGCCTCCTCGGAATAGGTATGCCTTATCGAGGTAGCACAATTACAGTTGCGTCGATGCACGAAGGGAAAAAAAAAAATCTTTTACTCCTTACCATCGGGATAACATATTTTTAGTTGTTCCGATCTCCCGATGAGAAGAAAAATAAATGAAAAATTAATTCTATGTCATCGGCATTACATTTCTCCATTGGGATAGGTAATTTTCTATTACCCCGATGCCTGATGACTCGTTTAGGGTTAGGGTGATGGTTGCATTTTATGCCAATCATACTTCCATCATAGCATAGTCAATTCAAAAAAAGCAGCCATTTGGAGAGAAAGTTGTAAATGACAAATCGTACCCGGTGGATCTGTTTGCTTATAGAGAAAGCGAATGGCTATGGCATATTCCTTTAGTAGTGGCACCACTTCAAGCTCCTCAATGTCTTTGGTTGACAATACAATCAGATAAGCTTCAAACTCAAGAGTAGGTGAGGGTAGAATGTTTCCAAGAAACTGTAAGCACAAACTCATCCCTATAATCTCGTCTTGCTTTATCATCCGAGACAACAAGTAATGCTAGTATTTGGATAGCCTAAACAAGCAAAATGACATCCTTGGACTCTATAATTTGCATTAATGTCTTTACTCCTCCATCACATATAAAATCATTTCTTTGCATTCTTTTCACCTTCTTCAGTGCTTACAACTCTCTTGTGAGCAAGGTCACACTTGTTCCCTATAAGAATTATAGTCATGTTTGCATTTGCATGTTGGTGTGCATCCTTAGGCTATTTTGCAAGATGATTAAAAGTTTCTCTCATGGTAATATCATAAACTAGTAATGCTCCAACAACTCCTCTATAATAAGATCTTATTATAGACCAAAAAGATTATTGTCTAGTTGTGTCCTAGATCTGAAGTTTTATTCAAAATCATTTTTCTTTTGATCATGTTTATGCTTTGTCAATAAATGGTTTTCTTTAACTATAGAACTTTCTTTTGAAATTGCTTTAACCTTAGGTTTGGATTTATTAGGCATGGAGGCTTTATTATCTCTCTTCTAAGAGTGTTATTTTTAATTTAGTACTTCTTTAATCTTCCCTTTTAAAACTGTTTCAAACTATGCAAGAGAATAATAAAAATTAATTTCTCATGCGGCTCATTTTGGTGTAATTTCATTATCGACTAACCAGGCATCCGATTACCATGAAACTTGTCCAAAAGTTATGAAAATTTAAATAAAACATGAGTTTTATTTTAAATTTCAATTAGCTCACCAAATTTTGGAACTTGCTTTGTAAACTGGCCTCTTGGACCTAGTCGCGAGCAATATAAATTTTAAATTAATACATCAAATGACCTCTAATCTCTGTGAAAATTAAAATGGAATCAATTGACATAAAATTATTAGGTGGGCTCTAATCATTCAAATTCAAAACTTTTTTCCAAAGTATTTTTGTGTCAAGATCAGTCAGGAAATAATTAAAAAGCATATCAGAACTTCTTCTATCCTTGAGAAATTGCTCAGGTTCATAATCCCATATACCAACAAACCTTTCACCAACCAGTTTCTTAAGATCATTACTGAGTGCAAATATTTTGATCACCAAAGTCGATAACTTTTCATTTTTGAAAATTTCACTGGCGTAAACATTTGAAAACTGCCTTTGGTCTTGCTTTCAAAAACATATCAGATGGGTTGATGAATGTTTAAAACCTGAAACACAACTTCAATTTCATACATAGAATCACAAAAACCAATTCATCTCATAAGAAATATATCAGGCCAAAAAGATAATAAACTCCACAAAGAGCTCCTAATCAATGTTGTCATCTTGAGGACTTAATGGGAAAGAGCTATCAATGCTTGAATATGACCTTTCAATTCATGATTTATACATTTTACGAAAATGCACATAGATTAGCCTCAAGAGAAAAGAGAATTGTTATCAAGAGGATCTACAATTTGGCATAGAACACATTTATGATATAGAAAATGCACATGAACAATTAAATTGACATAACAGTGCTTAGGTGAGAAGAAATTATGAAAAAAAAGATGTACCTGGAATGATTTTGCCTTTGCAACCACATACACACCTAGAAATCAACCACCTTGTTCATTCATGAAACCTGGTTTCTTAGAGTTGAAAATGGAAGAACCTGCTTGATTATGATTGAACATAGAAATCTTCTTTTTGGCATGGATCTGGAACTCTAAAATTTTCAAATTTTAGGGTTCCAACAATGGTTCTTTCTAGGGACATATGCTCCATGTGAGCATAGCGAGATCTCAGTTATCTCTGGAAAAGCAGAACATTAGATAACACCCCTTCTGTAGGTTCTCCTCTAAATAAAATTGGGTGGCTCGAGCTGCCCCCCAAAAATGATGATATTCCCTTTCCTTTATCAAACACCTGATTCTTCTCTTGTAATAACATGCACCTCCTGAAGATGTCATTACTCTTACTACTTGAAATATTATTCATTTTCCTGCTATAAAACCCTTTCCCAATATATTTAATTAACTTCCTTGTTATTCAGGTTAAAATGTGATACACATAATCTCTTTCATCCTCTTCTATCAACCTTAATTGAAATAAATTATATCTCAATAATATTTTACCCTTATTCTTATATTCCTCTTCTTCTTGAAATTTTTTGAAATATCTTTTGTCATATGTGAATTTCATCTACATATGAGTTTCAAAACACCACTCAAAATTCCCATTTTTATTGTTTATTCCTTTGGGATTATGTTCCATATACTTTGTTTTTACCATATCCTCATTTTTGAAACATATTTTATATTTCTCAAATGGTGAATTGAGGTAGAAATATGAATTATTTTCACATATGATTTTATCATAATGTAAATTTGAAAAAACTTCCATGTTTTCTTTAGACATATTTTCTTCTTCCTTATGGTTAAAGAATATTTTACCTTTTTCACATAAGGATTCATGACATGTATCCTTCTCAGTAATATTTTGTAGAAGTATCACCTCCTTTTCACCCATACTTTTACTATATGATATTTCTGGAACCTTATTTAGCGATGTATTTTCCATATCTCCTTTGAGTAATGGAATTGAAATCACAGAACATGTATGCATATTTTCTTGAAAACCTTTTTCTAATTCATTACACAAAATATTATCATAATGTACACTTTTATTGAAAGTACTCTCTTGATAATTTCTATCTATCTCACTGATAGGAACACTATCTTCATTATTGCTATTTGCTGAAGTTTCTTCATGTCTGTATATTGAATGTAGATAAATTTTACCATCACTTCCTAGATGGTCAATAATTTAACAGGAGGGACTAAAAAATGATTCACATTTAAAAATCATTTCCTCACATTCATGTGGAGTTTCATGATAGTGAGGATTTAAAAAAATTTCAAAAGGATTTTCAAGCTCACATTTCCCATTATAGTCCTCACTGTGTATATATTCCCTTGATGTATTATTTTCCTAGGAATCATCATTTTCTTCATCAAATAGAATCTAAATGTGCCCTAATCCATTAATCTGTTTATTCTGAAAAAAATTTGGATCATTCTTCTGAATATATCTTTCATATTCTTTATCTAACAAATACAAAATTTCTTCTAGACTGAGTAATGTTTCCTCTTTATTATTTATGTCTGTACCTACACATATGGATTCTTCCCTACTTAAATCCATAATTTCTTATTTATCATCAAATTCTTCTTCTAACATGTTTTCATATAAAATCTCAAGTAGAAGCCTTACCTGAGGATCATGATAAATCCCCAACTCATGCATTTTTCTTGAAAATGGGGGCTTGAAGTTTGAAGGTATTTTTCTGTATATATTGAATATGCTCATAAATAATTGTGCTGTAGATTCACCTTCCTATTTTTCTATGTCAAGAAATGTATCCAAAGGAGAAATGCAAGATTTGTCTTCTATAGTATAAATATGATTTTCATCCCGCTCATAGAAAATGTCATCTTCTTCCTCATCCTCATAGCACATGCTTCCTTCTTCACCTACATCATAAAATACATCAAGGAACCATTGTTCCAACTCCCTCCATGATGAGATGCTCTGTGTAGGGAGTGATTCATAAGCTTCTCTTGCATTGTCTTTCAAAGTCCTAACAAATAATTTCATCACATAATCTTCTGCATAAACCTCATAATCCTTTACAAAAGTATGAAATACATCCAAATGATCAATTGATGATTCATCATATTCCCCATGGAATTTGGGTACAAGTTGTGAAATCTTAGCGAACAACTTGTTTGGAATACATTGAAATCTTCTGAGATCCAATGGCATGATGCCATCTGGAATAAAAGGCTTCCTTTGAAAAATTTTCAAAAAGGAAAATTTTCATCTCCCTTTGGGTTTCTTCCCCTAGTAGAGTCACCAATTTAAATAAAACTTCTTATTAGGTAGAGTCACCACCTCCTATGGAGGAAAAAACACTTATTAAGCTCCTCGGTTCTTCCTTCTAGTAGAGCACCTTAAATGAGATCCTGGAATTGATGTCTTAGAGACAACTCCCCAGTGGAGTCACCAATTTGTTGTGTGAGTCAGATGGGGAAAAAAAACTTGTAAAATCTTCAATGAAAAAAACACCAAAGCTTCTAGGTGAATGTCAAACTATGTATGCCGATTCCCCAACAGAGTTTCCAATCTATTGGTTCCCAAAACCACAGATTAAAAAACCCAAAGACTTGCCAATACCTCAAGTAGTCCAATCAGCCTTGGCCAACGAACAAGGATGGTCAAAGTCCAAATCCCTCTGCACTTTAGGCTCCACTGAACCTAGCTGGGTATACCTCTTCCTCTCAAGCACAAAAGAGGTTATTTATAGTGTATTTAAACCTTTTAGCAAGTTTACATGACTGGAAAATTATTGTTCTGCAACTATGCTTTATTATGTGCTTTAACTGAATGCTTTGAAAAGAAATGATTGTGAATGTATATTGAAAATGATTGTGACTCTATCTAGGGATATATATGACACTTTGTGGTCAAAATATCTTATCAACTTAAGAGACAATTTCTCATCAACTATGAAGGTTCAGTATGCATTACACAAACAATAAGAACTCAATCTTTCACTTAATGCAATGAAATGTATTTCACATCATAGAAAATCTATAAACAAATTTATCAAGAGGACAAAGATAATCATCAACACAAAAGTGCACAATATTTGGAAAAAGAAACAATGAACCTTTTATATTAATCTCCAAGAAATAATTGCATATATAAGCTAAACTTGTATATACTCCATTATAGATTGCTTGCAAAAAATGATACTTCTTTTTCCTATAGACTTCCCTAATACAAAATGATAGTCAGTCCTTACAACAATATGTTGTTCTTATGATTCCCCCCCCCGCCCTATTACATACAAAAATGACTCTCCATAAGTATGTGAATCAAAAGACATATATGAAAGGACACACCCTTTCATACACAGAAGGGAGTTACAAACAATTGCATTCCAAAGGACACACCCTATGGTTTAATAAATAATTACAAATGAGAACCCTAAAAAATACTAAATGGTGCTTTAATAATGTATCTTTTATTCTCCACCTTGATAAAATTCTTTGGCAAATATTCATCATCTTCTCAATACCTCCTGCACACAAGATAAGCCAATCAAATTCCTTGATTTCAAAATTAAACATATTCCACCTTAGATTTTAGTTTGAAAAGCCAATAATCTTTATATAAATACTTGTTTAAAATAATTCAATAAAACCAAAGTATTTACATTTTAAGAAAATAATTTTGCAAACATAACATCCATTTATATAAAATAACACTTTACCCTAATATATATATTCAAAGCACTTATTTAGGGTAAATAACATATATAAGTTTCATCTTGATGTGTGTTCAAATAATAACATAAGGTAGTGTGATATGATAAGAATATACTTCCCTTTTGGAAATGATATTTGTGAATCAATATTCCAACCATGTGATAAGAATGCATTTTCACCATTTTAGGGCAATTCTAATAGAATATATGTTGGCATTATAACCGACAAAGGGAGATTGTTGGAATTTCAATAAGGATATTGAGAGGATTGATGATGATTATGGATACAACTGATTAAGGATGTTTACTGTCTTAATATTATTATTTTGTCATTGATGTCAAGAAATTGATTTTCTAATTCAGTATGATGTTGCCATATCTTAAGAAGAATGAGTTGATGAGTATGAAGAAGTCAGTAAAAGACACATAAATAATGTGATAAATAAGGGGAGAACTAAGTTATTCAATGGGAAACTATTACCGAGTTAGACAATAATGAGATCATGATGTTTAGATTGTTTTGATATCTTACATATGTTGTTGTTTGTAAGGTTAATACTATACTATGTTACCAAGCAAAGAACCTAGTTAGTAAACCCTAAGGAACCTAGTCGGTAAACCCTAAGGTTATCGCTATCGGTTAACAAAGGCAGAATGTCTACCAAGTAAAGTTTAGTATTCATCAAGTTGCAACCGAGTAATAACGGAAAGCATTGAATGAATAAAAGTATTATTTAATGAAGGAAGCTGATGAGCTAGAATTGATTAAATGATTGGTATGCCGTGCATCAAGTTTGTTAAAGAATCTATGGCAAAGGAAAATCAGCAAGAAGATCTATAGCTTAGATTGAACTGCAATACCCTAGCACAAGTTCCAAGAAATGTATGCAAGTTCCAAGGTAGGGTAAAACATTTTCAAATCGAAGGATACATTGAACCTAGTCAAGTTTGAAGATCTGATGACTATGATTGATCATGGGAAATGTGATCAAGGAGATTAAACGATTGGCAAATTGTTCATAAATAAGGAACTATTGATAAACAATGAATGTGGGCAAGTGTAAGAACAAGGATGCTAGACAGTATTTACCGAGCATTGAAGCTTGAAGACCTGTTTGAGAAAAAGAGTATAGAGCCCAGCAAAAGGACAAGATAATTCCTTTGACTAGATTGTATTGAGCAAATAAGAATCTGCTTTAGCATTTTAGATGTGAAGTTGCAAATAGATTTTTATTACTGTTATTTTGTAAAGTGACAGAAAATCTCTTAATCGAGTGGACTTAACAGTTTTATTTGTAAATCCTCTAACAAGGTGACATTCTGATCGAGTGTTTGAAATCCTTTGACAAGGTCACTTCTAACAAGGTGAAGATCCTAATAGATTTGAGGGAAATCCCTTAATTAGGTCACATCTAGCAATGTGTTTGTAATCTTTAACAGGATTTACTTTTAACCGAACATACTCTAGAAGAGTATATTTCTTAGTGGGTCCGATATCCCACAATGGTTTTTCCCTATTTGGGTTTCCACGTTAAATCTGGTGTTATATGTTTTGTGATCTTATCTATTTATGAGTTTGCATGCTTTACTATTTTTTTGATAAGGTTACCAAGGTTGAATCTATTTTTTTTATGGAAGATTAAGTTTGTATGATTCACCCCCCCTCTCATCTTATTAGCTTGGCATCTGTACTAAACATTTAGTATTAGAACTATCAATTGGTATTAGAGCTTTGGACTCTATAAGAAAAAGTTTAAAGGTACTTGAGGCAAAGATCCAAAGATGTACAAGAGGGATGCACCAAAGATGAACAAGTCAAGTTTCTCTACATGGCAGAAAAGGATGAAGCTCCACCTATCAGGAGTTGGAGAATATGTTGTATATTATCTAGAGAATGATTTCATTACATCAAGCACCTATCCATTGACAATGGAAGAGATAAAGGAAAAGCAAGAATATATCCAAGCAATGATTGAAATAACATTTGCATTGACTGACTCAAAGTTTAATGATCTAGAAGGCTGCAATGATGCAAAGGCAATGCGGGATAAGTTCATATCTGTGTATGGTGGTGATGAACATGTTCAAAGAGAAAAAGTGGATAGTCTAAAAGGACAAGTTGAATCTATGAGGATGAATGAAGGTGAGAACATAACCCAGTACAGTACAAGGCTAAAAGAGATTGTCAATCAAATCAAAGGAACATGTGGAACTATTGAAGAAAAGGATATAACAAGTAAGTTCTTAAGAATCGTTCTACCAGCTTATGCAATTTGAGTCTTTGCAATCAATGAATTGAGGTCTGTACCCAATATGCTAGTTTCCTTAGATGCTACTATCGGTAAGCTACATGAATTTGAGTTAAGTAATTTTGATAATAGTGGGTGATCGGTAAATAAAGTAGAATCTGCTTTCAGTTATTTTCATCTTGATGAATCTGATGATTACAATGATAGAATGAGTAAGTTCACTAAAGGAGATCACAGTGGATCAAGTGAGAGATTTCACAAGAACATGGAAAAAGTACACAAGCTGTATGAGGAAATCAGGAAACAAGAAGAGTTTGAAGCACTATTAGCCAGAAGGTTACCGAGAGGCAAAGGTAAGTATACAGGAAAACTACCTTTGAAATGTTTCAATTGTGATAAGATAAGACATATGGCCTCAAACTGTCCTGATAGAGAATCTAGTGAAAAGAGAGATTACCGAGATGACAGACAGAAAGATAATCATTACAGAGGACACCGAGATTTCAGAAGAAGAGATAAAGAGACATGCGTATTAGCTGATGAGGAATCTAATGATGATAAATCAAATGAAACTGATACAAAGGAAGTTGTTTATGTGGCTATCAAAGATGGATGAGATGAGGAAAGGTATGAAGAAAAAGCCCTACTATCTCAAATAAGTAAAAATGATTCTTGGATCATAGATAGTGGATGCTCACATCACATGACAGGTGATAAACACAAGTTTGTTATATTAGAATATTATGATGGAGGCTATGTAAGATTTGGTAATGATGCACCATGTCCAGTAAGAGGTAAAGGATCTATAACACTTCTTGACAATGTAAAATGCAATGATGTTTATTGGGTTGAAGGTTTGAAATACAATTTGTTGAGTGTAGCACAGCTAAACAACACAGGTTACTGAATAGAATTTCAGAAAGGAATTGTCAAAGTTCATGAAAAGAATAGAAAGTTAGCTACTACCAAGACACAAACAAAAGGTAACACATTTCACTTTGACTCAACTCGGAATAAGTGTTTATATGCAAAGATAGATGATACCTGGTTATGGCATAAAAGGTTTTGTCATGTAAATTTTGATAATCTGATCAAAATAAGTAAGAAGCACCAAGTGAGAGGTCTACCGAGTCTTGAGAAACCCGAGGATGCTATGTGCTGAGGATGCCAGATGGGTAAAATGACAAGATCAAACTTTACAAGTAAGTCCTACACTTCTAAAGGAATTTTAGATCTTGTGCACACTGATCTTTGTGATCCTATGAAAGTTCAAAGTTATTATGATGATAAATATTTCATATTATTTATGGATGATTACTCAAGGATGATGTTAGTAATGTTTTTAAGAGAAAAATCAGAAGCTTTTCAAATGTTTAAATGGTACAAGGCAAGAGTTGAAAATGAAACAGGAAGACAACTAAAATGTCTTAGATCTGATAGAGGAGGAGAGTTCACCTTTGATGAGTTCAACTTATTCTGCAATGATCATGGTATTAAAAGACAAGTCTCTGCACCAAGAAATCCACAACAAAATAGAATTGCTGAGAGAAGAAACAGATCTATTGTGCATTGTGCCAGAACCTTGATGATTGAAAAGAAAGTGTCACAAATATTTTGGAGAGAAGCAATAAGCACAATAGTTTACACCCTGAACTGAGTACAACTAAAGAAAGGAACTTTGAAGACACCATATGAAATCTAGTATGATAAGAAACCTAATGTAAGTTATTTTAAAATCTTTGGAAGTAGATGCTATGTTCACAAAGATGATAGAAATGGCAAGTTTGATCAGAAAAGTGAAGAAGGAACATTTCTAGGTTATTCTTCTAGAAGCAAAGCATTTAAATGTCTGATCAAATCATCTAACAAAATAGTAGAAAGTGCAAATGTGAAAATTGATTAATTTGCATAAAGAAATGACGAAGGAAATTCCAAGGAACCAAAAGATTATGATGAATTTGTCTATGTTCAACTGACAAGTCTTACCGAGAAGACTGTTGAAGGAAATGAAGAAAATATCTAGTTACCAAGTGATGAAGAAGATCATATAGATCCTACCGAGTCTGTATTAGCCAAGTATGTCAGAAGACATCATGCATCAAGTCAGATTATAGGAGATAAGGATGATCCAGTGATGACAAGGAACAAACTAAGAGAAAACACATGTCTGATATCTAAATTTGAATTGAGGATAGTGAAAGAGGCATTTAACAGTGAAGATTGGATAAATGCTATGATAGAAGAGATTGATCAAATCAAGAAGAATGACACATGGACACTAGTCCCAAAACCAAAGGACAAAAATGTAATCGGTACAAAGTCAATTTTCAGAAACAAGCTGAATGAAAAAGGTGAGGTCATTAGAAATAAAGCAAGACTAGTTTGCAAAGGTTATGCTCAAGAAGAAGGAATTGATTATGGTGAAACTTTTGCACCTGTGGCAAGACTTGAAGGAGTAAGAACATTGTTGGCATATGTTGCTTACAATAATTTCAAGGTATATCAAATGCATATCAAATCTACATTTCTGAAGGGTATATTAGAAGAAGAAGTTTTCATTGAACAACTTGAAGGATTTGTTGAAAGAAAGAATAATGATCAGTTATGTAAATTGAACAAAGCTTTATATGGTTTGAAACAAGCACCTAGAGCATGGTATGAGAGATTACACTCTTATTTGATCAAGATTGGTTTTATAAGGACAAGTGAAATCAGTAACATGTACAAGAAGAATGAAGACAATGGAATACTGATCTCAGCCATATTTGTTGATGACATTATATTTTGTGGGAATGATTCTCTATGCAAAAAATTTGGAAATGAAATGAGCAAAGAATTTGAGATGTCACTAATCAGTGAGATAAAGTATTTTATAGGTTTACAGATACTGCAAATGAAAAATGAGATTTTCATTACTCAATCCAAGTACATAAAGGAAATCTTGAAGAAATTTGGAATGGAGGATTCAAAACCAGTAAGTACTTCTATGGTTACCAACTGTAAATTATCAAAGAATGATGAATCTACATCTATTGATGAGACACTTTACCGATCTATGATTGGAAAGCTACAATATGTTGTTCACAGCAGACCAGATATAGCACATGCAGTAGGTATAGTTGCAAGATTTTCTGCAGATCCCAAGGAAACACACATGACAACAATCAAGAGAATTTTTAGATACTTGAAAGGCATTGAAGATTATGGCTTAGTATATCAGAAAGGATATGATTTTGATTTAAAAGCTTATACTGATGCTGATTGGGCAGGCAACATTGATGACAAAAAAAGCACAAGTGGAGGAGCTTTCTTTTTAGGAGAAAGACTAGTAAGTTGGCTTAGCAAGAAACAAGGATGTGTTTCACAATCAATAGCAAAAGCTAAATATGTTGCTCCAGCATTAAATTGTACCAATATAACATGGATCAAACAACTATTGGAAGGTATAAATGAGAAATTTACCGAGCCAATAACTATATTCTATGACAATACTTGTGCCATTAACATTTCAAAGAATCCTGTTATGCACTCTAAGACAAAGCACATCTCTATCAAATATCATTATCTTAGAGAAGAAGTTCAAGAGAAGAAAGTGGTGTTGGAGTATATTAGCACAAAGGAACAAATAGCAGATATCTTCACCAAGGCACTGCCAAGGGAGACTTTTGAGTATCTTAGAAGTCAGTTAGGGGTCCTACCCCTATCTTCCATTCACTGACCAAGTTCAGTGAAAGCATCAATTCGATGAATCTACAGAATATCTTTTAGGAGTTGATGCTAATTTACACATTTTAGGAGATTCTCTAAAGGCGTGCAGGAAACAAATACAGGGAACAAGAATTGAAGAAAAAATGCTCTGACCGAGACTGAGTTGACAAATAACAACAAGGAATAAACTTCTCAGGGAAAGAAATCATGTTTTAGTTCTTTACTTTTTGGCATTGTTGTCAAAGGGGGAGAAGACTGAGAAAGGAGGAGAAGACTAATGTATGGGGGAGAAGACTGGTGACAGGAGGAGAGCATTTCAACAATCTGAGCAATCAATAACAAATCCAAATCCAAACCATTAGGTCAAATCAAATTGGTTTTGCCATCAATGCCAAAGGGGAAGATTGTTGGCATTATAACAGAAAAAGGGAGATTGTTGGCATTTCAATAAGGATATTGAGAAGATTGATGATGACTATGGATATAACTGATTAAGGATGTTTACTGTCTTAATATTATTATTTTATCATTGATGTCAAGAAATTGATTTTTTGATTCAGTATGATGTTGCCATATCTTAAGAAGAATGATTTGATGAGTATAAAGAAGTTGGTAAAAGACACAGAAAGAATGTGATGAATAAGGGGAGAAATAAATTATTCAATGGGCAACTATTACCGAGTTAGACAATGATGAGATCATGATGTTTAGATTATTTTGATATCTTACATATGTTGTTGTTTGTAAGGTTAATACTATACTATGTTACTGAGCAAAGAACCTAGTCAGTAAACCCTAAGGTTATCGCTATCGATTAACGAAGGTGGAATGTCTATCGAGTAAAGTTTAGTATTCATCGAGTTGCAACCAAGTAATAAAAGATAGCATTGAATGAATAAAAGCATTATTTAATGAAGGAAGTTGATGAGCTGGAACTGATTAAATGATTTGTATGTCGTGCATCAAGTTTGTTAAAGAATCGATGGCAAAGGAAAATCAGCAAGAAGATCTACAACTTAGATTGAACAAAAATACCCTAGCACAAGTTCCAAGGTAGGGTAAAACATTTTCAGATCGAAGGATACATTGAACCTAGTCAAGTTTGAAGATTTGATGGCTATGATTGATCATGGGAAATGTGATCAAGGAGATTAAACGGTTGGCAAATTGTTTATAAATAAGGAACTGTTGATAAACAATGAATGCGGGCAAGTGTAAGCACAGGGATGCTACATAGTATCTATCGAGCACTGAAGCTTGAAGATCTGTTTGAGAAATAGAGTATAGAGCCTAGCAGAAGGACAAGATAAGTCCTATGACTAGATTGTATTGAGCAAATAAGAATCCGCTTTAGCATTTTAGATGTGAAGTTGTAGATAGATTTTTATTACTATTATTTTGTAAAGTGACAGAAAATCTCTTAACTGAGTGGACTTAACAGTCTTATTTGTAAATCCTCTAGCAAGGTGACATTATGATTGAGTGTTTGAAATCCTTTGACAAGGTCACTTCTAACAAGGTGAAGATCCTAACAGATCTGAGGAAAATTCCTTAACCGGGTCACATCTAGCAATGTGTTTGTAATCTTTAACAGGATTTGCTTTTAACTGAGCATACTCTAGAAGAGTATATTTCTTAGTGGGTTTGAAATCCCACAATGGTTTTTCCCTATTTGGGTTTCCATGTTAAATTTGGTGTTATATGTTTTGTGATCTTATCTATTTATGAGTTTGCATGCTTTACAATTTTTCTGATAAGGTTACCGAGGTTGAATCTGTTGTTTTTATGGAAGATTAAGTTTGTATGATTCACCCCCACCCTCTCATCTAATTAGCTTAGCATGTGTACTAAACATTTAGTATTAGAACTATCAATATATACTTGCAAAAACCAATCAAATCATTAACTATATGATATAAATAATTTACCCTGATGTACATGTTCAATTTATTTACTTAGGGTAAACACAAAAATCACCCATTAAATATCAAATACTGTTCATTATTTTATTTGAAGTAAAGAAACATTCTAAAATGTAATTTTGAATAAAATATCTTTTATCCTTTTAACAAAATATTTCTTTTGCAATTCAAAGGATAAAAAATAAATAATATTAGAATATTATTTGGAATGAAAGAATGCTATTTTCAAAATATTTTTTTAAAGTATTAAATAATAATAATAAAAACCATTATACTGAACCTCTAGTGAGAAACACTTACTGCACACAAAATGGCATAATCAATTTATTGATGAATGAAAATTTATATTAGCTATAATTAGAAAAATAATTTTTTTGACAAAATATCCCTTATGCAAATGTTAATAAAAATAATCTTTGCCCTCAAATAAATATGCTTTCACCTCCATATGTACATTAGAGCAAAGCTAAAATATCATATTTAGTAATGAATTAATTAAATTAATAAAACCACTATAGTAAATATTATAAGAATATCACTTTAATAATTTACTATAGTTAAAATATCACTCTAAGTATGTTTTTGAATTTTACAATTCGAAAAAATCAAATTGTAAAATATTTAATTAATAATACTTACCTAATGGCAAATAAAATTTAAAATAATATTACCTTAATGGTCTCCATCGACATAACTTTGTATGCCTCATCGGGATAGCTATGCCTTATCGGGGTAGCACAATTACAGTTGCGTTGATGCTCGATTGGAAAAAAAATCTTCTACTCCTTACCATCGGGATAACATATTTTTAGTTGTTTTGATCTCCCATTGAGAAGAAAAATAAATGAAACATTAATGCTATGTCATCGGCATAACATTTCTCCATCGGGATAGGTAATTTTCTATTACTCGGATGCCCGATGACTCCTTTAGGGTTAGGGTGAAAAACTCGGCCATTTGGAGAGAAAGTTGTCAATGACAAATGGTACCCAGTGGATCCATTTGCTTACAGAGAAAGTGAATGGCTATTGCATATTCCTTTAGTAGTGGCACCATTTCAAGCTCCTCAATGTCTTCGGTTGAGAATACAATCAGATAAGCTTTGAACTCAAGAGTAGGCGAGGGTAGAATGTTTCCAAGAAAATGTAAGCATGAAATCATCCCTGTAATCTCCTATCTTTGTTTATCATCTGAGACAACAAGTAATGCTAGTATTTGGATATCCTGAACAAGCAAAACAACATTCTTGGACTCTATAATTTGCATTAATGTCTTTACTCCTCCATCACATATAAAATCATTTCTTTGCATTGTTTTCACCTTCTTCAGTGCTCATAGCTCTCCTGTGAGCTAGGTCACACTTGTTCCCTATAACCATTATAGTCATGTTTGCATTTGCATGTTGGTGTGCATCCTGAGGCCAGTTTGCAAGATGATAAGATCTTATTATAGACCAGTAATGCTCCAACAACTCCTCTATGATAAACTAGTAATGCTCGAACAACTCCTCTATAATAAGATCTTATTATAGACCTAAAAGACTATTGTCCAGCCATGTCCCAGATCTAAAGTTTTATTCAAAATCATTTTTCTTTTGATCATGTTTAAGCTTCATCAATAAATGGTTTTCTTTAACTATAGAACTTTCTTTTGAAATTTCTTTAACCTTAAGTTTGGATTTATTAGGCATAGAGGCTTTATTATCTATCTACAAGAGTGTTATTTTTAATTTAGTACTCCTGTCACTCTTCCCTTTTAAAACTGCTTCAAACTATGCAAGAAAATAACAAAATTTAATTTCTCCTACGGCTCATTCTGTTGTAATTTCATTGCCGACTAACCAGGTATCCGATTACCACAAAACTTGGCCAAACGTTATGATAATTTAAATAAAACATGGGTTTTATTTAAAATTTCAATTTTCTCAACAAATAGTGGTACTTGCTTTGTAAACTGGCTTGTAGCCACGAGCAATATAAATTTTAAATTAATACATCAAATGACCTCTGATCTCTGTGAAAATTAAAATGGAAGCAACTGACATAAAAATAATATGTGGGTTGTCCTCTGATCATTTAAATTCAAATTTTTTTTTCTGATGCATTTTTATGTCAAGATCAATCAGGAAACAATTAAAAAGCATATCAAAACTTCTTTGATGGTTGTGAAATCACTCAGGGTCGTAATCCCATATACCAAAAAACCTTTCAGCAATAGGTTTCTTGATATCATTACTGAGTGCAAATATTTTGCTTACCAAAGTGGACAACTTTTTATTTCCTGAAAATTTCACTGGCGTAAACATTTGAAAACTGCCTTTGGTCTTGCTTTCAAAAACATATCAAATGGGTTGATTAAGGTTTGAAACCTGAAACATAACTTCATTTTCATACATAGAATCACAAAAACCAATTCATTTGATAAGAAATCTATCAGACCAAAAGATAATAAACTCCACAAAGAGCTCCTGATCAATGTTGTCATCTTGAGGACTTAACAGGAAAGAGCTATCAATGCTTGAATATGACCTTTCAATTCGTGATTTATACATTTTACAAAAAATGCACATAGATTAGCCTCAAGAGAAACAAGAATTGTTATCAAGAGGATCTACAATTTGGCCTAGAACATATTTATGATATACAAAATGCATATGAACAATTAAATTGACATAATAGTGCTTAGGTGAGAAGAAATTATGAAAAAAAAAAGGCGTATTTGAAATGATTTTGCCTTTGCAACCACATCCAAACTTGGAAATCGACCATGTTGTTCATGCACCAAACCTAGTTTTTTAGAGTTGGAAATGGAAGAACCTGCTTGATTATGATTGAACATAAAAATCTGCTTTTGGCATGAATCTGGAAATCTAAAATTTTGAAATTTTAGGATTCCAACAAATAGAATATAAAATTTTCTCTAACCAAAGTGTAATTTTCTACAATATTGTCCAAATGTCCAAGATCACATTTCTAAGAAGGAAATACTAAGTGTATTTAATCTAAAACTTGTAAAATAATAGCATATAAAAACTTCCCTAACCAAAGCGTAATTTTTTTGAAATAATATCCAAATGTCCAAAATCACATTTCTAAAAAGGAATAACTATTTGAATATTATGTTACAAGATATATGGAAGGTTGTTGGAAGTTTAATTACTTCTGACATGACACGCAAAATATTTAAAGGATTCAATCATAGATGTACATGAACTATTATTTGGATCCCCTTGATTTCAAGTGTCCAAAAGGTGCAATAATGTAAAATATTATCATGTCATGTCAAAGCATTATTGATGTAGATGATAAAAGTCAAGCTTTGTTGGATATATCTTTTGTAGTATGTCACTAGTATCTTCTTAATCATGTTTCAAGTTGTTAGTAGAGATGTAGAAGTATTTGTGATATATGTTTATGAGGTTTGTCTCCAAGAACATGTGTATACACTAGCAACTTATTTTTATACCACATTCTATCATGGTATTATTTCATGGCTTGCAATTTGGAAGATAATTAAGGGTATACACAAAAAAAATCTATTAAAATTTTAGAGGTGGATTTCAAGAAGAAGGAAAGTTAAGGTTGGCATTATCCTCACTGAGACCTATTCTTAGTTTGTTTTGGTATTCTGGATGATGCGCTAGAATTATTGCACCATAGACTAACTAAATGAAGCTTGTAGATGGTATTTGGGGATATTAGAACATTTTTTAGGTAGGACATAGCATGTCCCTACTCCTAGAGCAACATGTGGGATTTTGGACCTAGTTTGGGGTATATACAACACACGTCAATTGCTTGGGGGCTTAGAACTTCATTTTGTGTCCCAATTTTTCTTTCTTAAAATGAAATATGCACCGAAGATCATACCAAAATCCTTTAATTGATAATGTCTAGGATCATCAATCAATCCTATTGGGCATGCCGAAACTATTATCATATGAACTTGCATTCTTATTGAACCTAGTTAAATAGTACAATGTTGGAATTCAAATAGCTTCAAGGTGTGGTAACTTGTGTGAGTTGAAATGTAAGGATGCTAAAAATATTGCCCAATCGCCAAATTGTAATTATGAAATCAACTCACATGAGTAAAGTGATTTCTAGAAATATGTGGATATGAGTTTCTAGATTGTTCTTGAATGCCTGGCTTTACATCTTCTAGTTTGGCTCTTGTTTTAGTTTTAAGAACAGTAAAAATTGCAGAGGTATTTGAGTTATGGGGAGAGATAAGAATAGATTGGAACCGACCTCATCCCATAAGTGAGAATAGAAAAAAGAGACATGTATTGAAATTATGGATAGCAACCTTGAGCCTTACCTCAAAAAGATTCATGACTAGGATTCCAGGTTGACAGAAGATTTTGTGAAGGGTTGGAAGAAGGGCATTCTCTGTATATATGGCATTGAATTTAGAATTGATGAACCTTTCATAATAGAGATTACAGGTTTAAAAATGGAAGGAAATTTTTTTTACAAAGAGAAAAAACTCAAAGGAAGCTTTATCAATCTTCTATGACAAACATAGTGAAAGAAATAGAGTGAGAAACATGCTAGATGGGGGATACAATAGGAAAGATCTCTTGAAGCTTTGAGAAGACATAGCAGAGATCATAATGAGGTACACTACTTTGGAAAAATTCTATGCTAGCATTTTTCCCTATCATTTAATAATCTTAAACCATTTTAGGCATGATAGAAAAATTTATCTACCTTTTCATTTACTTTCTTCTCTTGAGAATAGTCTCTTAAATCATGCTAAAAATAATAAGAACCCAGTGTTGCATGACGGGTTAATCGTACTTATCGTGGAATATGCCAAAGCCCATGAGGTTAAGCCCTCCCCTATTGCTAATAACCCTAATCCTTTGGATATCCATGATGTTCATGTGGTTTTTGATATCGATTTTAATGAAAAAGAGGTGGGTGACATGGCCATGGATTGGAATGACATCCATGTGGCTAAAGATTGTGATTATCGGCCATCAAAGGATGAGGGTCCCCCACAAAAGCAGGAAAAGAAAATTCCTTCCTAGACAAGCTGATAACAAGTTCAAAACCCTACATTCTAAACCCCCTATTCTAGGCCCTCAAAGTTAAAAAAAGGTTAAAATTGGGAAAGGGGTGGAGATAAAGGGTAAAGGGGATGGACAAATTAAACTAGATATCCCACTTAATGTGGACCCGAGAGAATATAAAAAGGATGAGAATGAATTTGATGTTCTCCTTGCTAACTCTACAAGTAACCAAGAGAAGTGTTTTCATTGGATGTATAGTGAAATCACTTTCTTAAAATAGGGCATTAATGATATTATAAATACATTCATGGAGAATCCTATGCCAGACAAAACAAACAAGTTTTTGAGAATGACTCAAAAATTAACAGAAGACATTAGGGTTATGAAAACTGAACATGAGTCAAAAATTGTCCATTTGGAAAAAACATGGAGGAATTAAAGGGAAATCTCTTGGGATTGGTGGAAATTAGAAAGAGGCTATGAATAGTAGTGCAGAAGGCCTCAAAAGGGGTAATGAGAGAATTTCTATTCAGAGAACCCATACATCATCAACCAAGACTAGAAAGAAGAGTTCAAAAACAAACATACATGATGTTGATATGCATAGCTTTACTCGACCTTTAACTAGGATGAGAAGTAAGAACCAGGAGAGGAGCAGCTCAAGATTTATCAGGGAGGAAATCGAATATATTAATAAGAATATGATCAAGAAAAATACGAAGCTCATGAAAGCTCTTGTATAGCTATGGTTTTGCTAGTTTCTTTTTTGCTCTATTTTTATTGTTTTTTGGTTTAGGAGCTATGGGTATATCTCCTGTTTTTATTGATGGTTGGCAGTTGTTTAGACTCTAGCTCACTACTGGTTTTATTTTTTGATATTGGATTTGGGTTTTGGGTCCTTGTAAAACCGGTTTATCTTAACAGCAACATTCACTAATGGAAAGTAGAGAGAAGATTATTAAAAATGAAGTTTTGGTAATGGACCAAATCATATTTGAAGAACTTTTGTACCAATTTTGTATGCATAAAATATTCTTATACACCTAACATATTTTAGAATACTCATGGAAATATCTACAAAGGTGAAAAATATAACTAGAATAATAAAGAATTGATCATTCATAATTTGAAATTTAGGTTTCTAAGTAAGACAATTTATAAATATATGACAAAGCAAAAAAATGGTTATTTTATTGATCATAAGGAAAAAATATAACTAATACAAAGCCTTGTTTTGAAAATTCTTATTGCCAAAATATCTAACATCTTTTAACTTGTTCTTGTGTAATAGATATTTGGCAAGTAAAAAAAATGAGGAAATATAGGTGTCTCTTAATAGAAATAATTTTTTTAACTGCCTCCATTATAACCAAGACAAATCTATTACGCATTGGGGAAGCATCTTCCTATTTTCTCTCTTTGAAAGCCTCTTTTAGGTGTGGGAATGCTAGTATAATTACACTGTTAGACAATGGTTATGCTAAGAAGTTATGTTGGCTAAATTAACTCTCCTTATATAAATTCACCTCCAATGCATGAATAAAATAACCGTATTTTTTCCTCTTAATTTGATACCTTAGAAATATTTTTACTTTGAATAATGAGGAATGGTGTGAAGACTAGAGTGATCTAGAGTAGTTTAATTAAATGGGTATAGAGGAGATAACCATGGAGATATCTCATGTCATTGTTGGACTAAGTAGATATGGGGAGAATTATTGAGAAGACACCTACAATTAATTTTAAGAGAGTAGTATCTTCTTGTACTACCTAGAGGAAGTGACCAGGTGCAAGTAATTGCTATAAAATATTGTAGATGTTTGCATGTCAATGGTTAAATTTTGTCATTGTTTGCAGTTGGATTTTAGATACATATATAATAGTTGAAATTGAATGAGGGTTTTGTTGGAGTTAAGATGTTAAATTTTCTATTGGCCTATGGAGGAGCAATGCACATTATTGGTTTCAGCTTTGAATTTTGTGGCTTTAAGAATGCAAAGTAGATATATGGAAAAAATATGCTGAATATTGGTCGAAATTTTGTCAAGGGATATCTAAAGGGATGTGGACAAGAATCTCATGTGTAGGAAAAAATTAGAAACATTGTTATTAAATGTGTGCGATAATCTTGGATCATGATTTGGGTGTTCAAGGAGGTGGTGCATTGTAGTAAATTGTATCCCCTTACAATTTCACACTTTATTTAGGCCCCTAATTTATTCTTCTTTCTCCTTATCATTTTAAGCTTATTTGAACCATATCGTACTCTATAATTTAAATGTTAAACCCACAATTTAATTATCATTATATGCTCATATCAAGAAAAGATCTTATGTTTTGGATCCTAATACTTTGCCACCTCTTTTTTTTGTCCACTATTGAATAGACTACGACACTCAATGCCCTAGTCCATATAAAAGGGACCCAAATTCAATAATGTGCGAGTGACAAACTTCATCATTTGTGGACCTATCCTAATCTTTTTTCATTTGATCATTAGTTCTCATCCTAAATTCAAAAATGTGTTGTGAACCCTATATAATGAAATCTTCTATCATTCAAAAAGTATAAGAAAGTATTCCATTGATCTAATATTGTAAAGCAATAACTTTAGATCCAAGTATTCAACATATTAAGCAACAAGATATAAAAATATATCCTCCTTTGATAATTACAAAATAAGGGATGATAGTGTAATCTGGGAAAATTGTTCCTTTTCTCTCTCCTTTTAAATCCTTATCTTGAATGCATCCTATTTGGCACATCACCTCAGCAAAATCCATTCTCAAAGGAATATTGAAGGGAAGTACATGTGGTTGTCTAGAGTTCATTTGCATATTTATTATGTTTTTTTATGATGTTACTGCATTAACACTTAGAGGACTTGTCTAAAGAGAATTGTGTCACTATTATATCTATTCTTAAGTTATACTCTTGTTAATTCAACATTTCAATTATGATTTGGCCTCTTTCCTTGATAGGATAAGATCTTTTTTTCATAATCATAGCTATTGTGGAGGTGGGAAAACCAACACAAGGTTTGACTTATGTAAGCCCCTATATAGCACAAGTAAGTTTAGATTTGGCAATAGAGGAGTTTACAAGACTATAGAATAGATAGTGAAAGATATTCCCAAATTTTTAATAGGTGAAAACACATGGACTAGGGCAACCTCCAACAATGTCTAACACTTTTTGGATTAAATTATATGAAATAGGCCTGCATGACCTCTTGATTGTAAAAATACTTCATTCTATCATATTGGAGACCCCTAATACTAGAGCATCTTTCAATTGTGCCTAACACTTTCAACTCTAGTTTTAATTATAGGTTCAGCTCTATATCTTATTTAAATATCTTAGCTATTGTGTTGACCTTTACCATTCTACATTTCACTATTATTATTAGAAGTCATATTTTTTTTATCATTTATCTTAGTTCATTTACACACACCTCACAATCTCAATTTAATTGCAACAAAGAAATCAAATTACAAATTTTAATATCTCTTATTAGTAATATAGTCAAACCTAGTTTATGTCCAATAATATACAATGAAGATTTGATATCTTATTTTACATTACTAGGATAATATCTAATTTCCCAACATACCAGGTGGTAATGCAGGAACTCAAGAATCCATCTTGGAGCTACACACTTTTAAGGGTTATGAGGTGGCTTGATGGAGTTCCACCCAATTCACGAGGTTTCTTGATGGAGTTCCTCTAAAAAATCTGTATTTGTTTATGTAATAAACATGATTTGTTGTGTGAAATGTAAAACATAAGAGAGGATCTCTTGGTAAGGTAAAATTTGAGGTTTGAGGGGTTATTTTACAAGAACAATGTAATAAGGGAGTAATATTAGAGTAATTACATTGTTGGATAGTGGTTATGATTACTTGTTATCTTGATTAAAATAAGTCTCCCTATATAAATTAATCTTGAATGCATGAATGAGTAGTGTCACAAATTGTACCTTTTATTAGGGTTTCCAATTTTTTATGCTCTCCTAACACTCATTTTAGTATTTCCCATGATTCCTCTAAGTATTATAGGATCTTTATTAATTTTAATTAATATTTAATTTAATATTATGAGTCCTATTTCACTTTATTACATCAACACTTTTTTATTTGGGCCCTTACTTTTAGTTGTGCCCTTTATCTCTCATCATTTTAATTTTTTAAAGTCCTACCCCATTTTAAATCTCAAGATATGTTTCCTCATCTAAACATTATATATTTTCATAAAAATATATTTCTAGAATTAAGATCCTATTATCTCACATTCCTAAAAATTTGAGCCTAATTGTCATGATAGGGTCACTCTGACCAAAACTATCCTAGCCAAGTGACCTTGTCAATCACTTTTTGGCTAAAATTTTGGGAGGATAATATGTTTGTGTTTCCCTAATCAGAACCATCCTCAATACAAATATATGATAATTCTAAGTCCATGTAAAGGTAATTTTACTTTGATATCCCTATACAAGGCATCATTCCTAATTCATTTCATCATCTCTCATTATCATCTTATCTCTATGACATCACTACAATTGAAGAGAAGATCTAAGTCTAAGGAGAAACAAGCTACATCAAGGAATCTTCAATTATGTTGCAATTATGATTTCATGACGAATTTTATGTGATTTATTAGGTTATTACATTAACACATGGAGGACTTATCCTAAGAACATTATGTCACCAATTGGAGGTATAATCAATCCATTTAGTCATTTCAATTCATATATAACATTTTTCCTCAAAATATACACTTTACAATTCCATTATATTTCAATTTTAATTTCAATTGTAGGGTTAATTCCAAACCCAACGTTTGACATAGGCAAACCCTTATCTACAATACCTTTTCTCTTATTTATGTGTGTAGGTGACAAGTTCAAGAGCTTTAAATTTGGAATTAGGAAAACTAGACTAAGATAATCAAATATAGATTTTATAGTAAAATAAAGTGGGTGATAGGGTTGCTCCAAGCACCTTTTTCTAACGAATTTTTGATGAAACATCTGGGGTAGCTTTTGAGTAATATTTTGGTTCCAAAAAGGTCAATTTCTTCCACATTTGACATTTTGGGGATAGGGTCAACTAGAGATCCATTTCCCCACTTTATCATAGGTTCCTTTCATCATCCTCATCTTAGACCCATGCTTGCAACTTCATATCAAATCTACAACTAGTTATTCATTTTTATTTATGTAAATTTTTTATCTTTAACCCTCGATCTAGCATTCAATTTTTATCTTTTCATTATCCATTTCCACTCAAATAAAGAGGAGTGAAATCTAATCAATATTTAACCCTTTTCATACAATTTAGGTTGAATTTATTGATTTCATCCCTCTTTACTGTTAATAAACATTTCTTGGAAATAAGTTAATTCATTTTTTACATAGATAAACTAGTGAATCATATTTCCATTCATTAGATTTTGGTGAGCCCGACTCTTCTTAAACTTGCATATTTTCTAATTTTAGATCTTATTTTTCTTAATTTGGTTGAACATTTCTTTGGATACATCATTATGGCATATGGGTATCTTGTTTGATCATAAATGCATATGGTTGAATGGAGTTATCATCTATCATCTTTTGCTAGTTCAATTTTAAGTTTTATTTAAGATATTCATGATGTTCCCTTTCATGCATATATGATGATAACTTAGCCCTTCCTTTCATCCATAGCTATTATTTACCCTCTCCCAAATATGATCCCACCCATGACGACATGTTGGTGCCAGAAGAGGTTATGGACACTTCATTTAAAGATCTAACTCCCAAGGATGAATCTTTGAAGAATGATGCCCATCCCTCTCCTAGAATTTAACTCCCCCATGAGAACCATTTGGTGAAAGAGTATGATATTGTGGCTATTTTCCTTAATGATACCAAGTACCTTCTTTTCATTTCAATGACCTTACCTCTAGATATGGAGCATTAGTGAGTTACGTTTGTCCTTCTAGAATTTTTCTTACTCTTGAGGATACCTTGGAGGAAGAGGATGATACCATTGATAATTACATTCATGGAGATATTATTAGTGCCCCCTCTCCTAACCAAAATCACTCTTTTTCAATGCTCAAACAAATGCATCATATCCTACTAAAGAGGTACTCTTTCAGGATGATTGGGGGTCATTAGACTTCACGACCTCTTTTTGTGATAAGATAAAGCCTCAAAGCAGCCTAGTTTGTCATTTATTTAAGATTCCAATAGATGTCTGGATGTTGATTGAGGCTCTTTAAATTTCAACCCAATTCAAGCTAGGAGTAAATGCTCTCTTATAGACATTTCAACGCCTACATTTGATTCTACACATAGATACAATGGTCATGGTTTGGAATGCGTGCAAAATATTTTTGAGGCTCACGATAAATCTACATTACACTATTTTAAAGGTCTATATTTCTGATTTCCTCCTTTATGGACATCCCCTCCCCCATTATCTAGTGCATCCATTTCTTCTTTTCCTAAATTTTCATTACAACAAGAGAGTATTTTGTGTGAGCTTCTTAAATCAAACTTGATTAATTGATCTTTGAAAAATTAAATAAATAATTGTAAACTAAATAAAAAAAGCATTTTGCAATTATCATCAAATACATGACCATTCCATTGCTAATTGTGAGGACTTGGAGACTAAAATTTAACAACTTATTGTAACTAGTATTATTCAAATACTAGATGATAATGAATTGGACTCTCATATTATTCCTTCCTCATAACACATAGGTTCCTATTGTATTTCTCCTCACTATGTGACATTTCTAGCTTACTTATTGGTGGCTCATGATCATTTATGGTCATACAGTTTCAACTAAAATCATACTTAGGAAGCAACATAATAGAATAATTATTCTTGTTCTTAATTTGATTCAGTTTTACTTTGTTGAGTTGCATCTTTCATAATTGGAAATCCTTGGACATATCTCTTTGGTGTGGTGGATCTATTTATATTTGGTATCCATCTAGGTTATAGACCGGTATCATGTAATGTCCTATTAAGTGTTCTCTACACATTATTGAGATGATTTATGGATTGGTTAATGTTGTTTTGGTCTAAAGATAACATGGTATATCATTGTAATGTGGATATATGTAATGATCTTATTGTAATATCTTTTAGGTGGCTGACCTAATTGGTTTAGGCTTAGGGTTTATAAATTGATGTAAGATCTCATCATGATCATGGAATGAAATGTGCGAATAATGAAAAGATCATATGCGAAGGAGATTTGGTTGATCATAGGTGATCGGATTGGGTTTATGTAAGAGGTCAAAGGCCTCTAGTATTGAGCTTAACCGAGACTCTAATAAAGCATGGTAGATGCTATCATTGGCAATTAATTCTTCTGAACTATTGTCCAATTATATTGAGGTGGTTGTAACCTCTCTATGGTCAGTGAGACTCCTTTGAAATGAGCAGTACACTCTAGTTAGTGTGCATTCCTGCATGTGTAGGCCCCTTATTGTATCAGATGCTTTTTGCATAATTATCATCTCATTGTGGGTAGGGTTCCCACCATGGTTTTTCCCTTTACTGGGTTTTCCGCATACAAATCATGGTGTTATGTGGTATGGTTGAATTGTATTGATTCTCTATTTCATACTTAAGTTTTATTACCTATCGGTATATGTTTCTTCTATCCTGATATTCAATATTTATG